>NC_057811.1:358032327-358142224 GCF_018294505.1 Triticum aestivum | reverse complement strand
TCTCTCTCCCTCTCCCTCTCACCCTCTCGCGCTAAATACATGCATTGCCTATCTAGCCCCCCAACCTCTCGTGCGCACGCACACACGTTGTCTATCTAGGTCACTCCCTCGAGACTGTCTCACTCTTTCTTCCGCACGGCGGGCCACACTCGCTCAATCTCGCTCTCTTTATCTGAGTCTCGTTTAACCTCGTTTTCTTTCACACACAAATGATATATCTCCCTATTCGGGCCTCGATCGACACACTCTATACTCTCTCACGCAGATTGTCTATCTAGGTCAGTACATCGAAGCCGCCCCCACTCTTTCAACCTCATGGAGGGCCACGCTCTCTCTCTCTCTCCCTCTCTCTCTCCCTCTCTCCCTCTCTCTTTGTATGTCTCGATTGACCTCGCTCTTTCTCGGACAAAAACGATATATCACCATGTTTGAGCCCAATTCAACTTATTCACATTGTATACTCTCTCACGCACATTGTCTATCTAGGTCACTCTCTCCAACCCATCTCACTCTTTCGATTGCACGGCGACCCTATGTGATCGACTGACCTTGCTTCTTCCCACGCACAAAATATATCTACACGTCTGTGACTGGATCATCTCTCAAGCTCTATCTTACAGCCCTCACCCTTGCCAAAAGCTCAATCGGACAATATCTCTCCAGAGCATATATATTTGTTCAATGAATGTCGGACCACACTCACTTTGTCTCTCTATCTATATGTCTCTTGATTGACCTTTCTTTCTCACGCCGTATCTTCCACACATTGAAGCTACCTCTCCATCCCTCGCAAAGCCGAAGCTATTTACGTTGCGAGGGGCACTCCAACCTTGGATTAATTTGTGTAGGCATTTATTTCGGTCGGTTAGATTATATTTTCGTAGCATTCGTCCCACGACCACTCAAAACACCGTTGCAACCCCCGCAACTCCCCTAGTTGATTTCCCTCTGGCTCGGTCATCGCTCTCTCGCACGTCCTTTCTTACCTTCAATGTCGCACCATGGTATTATTGCAAAAAACTATGTTGTTCTCTTTAATTATTATAAATAAGCTACAAAACTACACACCGATAGTCCACTTGGAATGGAACAAATTTCAACCCACAAATTAAAGTGCTACAAACTACATAACGAGGGGCCCACATGTCATGAAACAAATTTGGACCCATATACAAATTAAAAAATAAAGGACGAGGATCGAACATGCGACCAGGGCCTTCAAGCCGCACGTCAATAGGCAACATACGTAGAACAGTAATGTTTGTTGTACCTCCCTTTGTTCACATAATTTTTTTATATTACCACAGCCTATTTAATTGATAACATGTAATATTATTTTTATTACTATTCGCCTTCACTTACTGGTGGGTTCCATGTGTGCTCTCTCTCTCCTCCCCTTCTGTGTTTAGACGCATGGGCAAACACGAAGAACTCGCGGGCGAAGTTGCCGTTGACCATATCAGGACGCGTTCACAAGTTACGGCACCAGTTTCACGTGCTAGCAGCACTAGTCAGTGTGTACGTGCAATGCACGTTAATTTGGAAGTATATTAAGTGCATGCGGATATTAAGTATGATATTATTTGCGTGTTATTATGTGATTAGCACTATTTTTGGCATGAAATTAACTGCATGCTAAACGTGTTGAGCGCTCGACATTGAAGCAGTCTAGGTCGTTGGATGACAAGGAATACATGTGGCTTGATGACGTTTTATATTTAATTTGATACGGATCTAGCAGAACATTCAATCGATTAAACCATAGATTTCGTTCAGTCTGACCCCGACTTTAAATTATACGACGATCGATCTAAAATAAACGGAAATGATAAATGTTCAGATTTTAAGCATGGCAATCCGAACGTTTTTCATGGCAAATTTAGATTACGCGGCGGCGGCGGGGGCATCTTGCGGTGGGAAACGGCTCCTCTGCCGTGCTCTGTGTGTCGTCGGGCCACTGACCGAGGGCGACGGCGGCGCCTTGCACAGTTGTTGGCGTACTCCTGGGCGTTGGCCTAGCTTCAAGGAAGGCCAAAATGTTCTGGACTTCGGAGCGAGTCAACTGGCGGGAGGAGGCGACTGGCGTTGGTGCAAGGAAGCGGTTGACAGTGGCCATCCTTGCCGCTGAGGGGGGCACTAACACCCGCGCGGGGATAGGCGCTGTCAACGACGCGGTGGAGACAACGGCACCTTGTGTTCTACTCGTGCATAGAAACTACGCATAGACCTAGCTCATGATGCCACCGTTGGGGATCGTTGCAGAAATTAAGATTTTTCTACGCATCACCAAGATCAATCTATGGAGTTTACTAGCAACGAGAGGGGAGTGCATCTTCATACCTTTGAAGATCGCGATGTGAAAGCGTTGCAAAAAAGCGGATGACGGAGTCGTACTCGTAGCAATTCAGATCGCGGTTGATTCCGATCCTAGCGCCGAACAACGGCACCTCCGCGTTCAACACACGTGCAGCCCGGCAAAGTCTCCTGCACCTTGATCCAGCAAGGAGGAGGGAGAGGTTGAGGAAGAGGGCTCCAACAGCAGCACGACAGCGTGGTGGTGATGGAGTGGCAGTTCTCCGGCAGGGCTTCGCCAAGCTCACGCGGAGGAGGAGAGGTGTTGGGGAGGGGAGGGGCTGCGCCTTGGATGTTTTTTTGTAGCCCTCCCTCTACCCCTCTATTTATAGGGAGAAGGGTAAAGGGGGCCGGCCCCTCTAGATGAGATCTAGAGGGGGGCGGCAGCCAAGGGGGAGGGGGCTTGCCCCCCAAGCAAGGGGGCGCCCCCTTTAGGGTCCCCCCCCAACCCTAGGCGCATGGGCCCTAGGGGGACGGCACCCAGCCCACTTAGGGGCTGGTTCCCTTCCACCTACAGCCCATAAGGCCCTCCGGGGCAGGTGGACCCTCCCGGTGGACCCCCAGAACCCCTTCGGTGGCCCCGGTACAATACCGGCATACCCCCGAACACTTCCGGTGACCGTATGATGACTTCCCATATATAAATCTTCACCATCGGACCATTCCGGAACTCCTCGTGACATCCGGGATCTCATCCGTGACTCCGAACAACATTCAGTAATCACATACAAATCTTCCTTATAACCTAGCGTCATCGAACCTTAAGTGTGTAGACCCTACGTGTTCGGGAATCATGCAGACATGACCGAGACCGCTCTCTAGCCAATAACCAATAGCGGGATCTAGATACCCATGTTGGCTCCCACATGTTCCACGATGATCTCATCGGATGAACAACGATGTCGAGGATTCAAGAAATCCCGTATACAATTCCCTTTGTCAATCGGTACGTTACTTGCCCGAGGTTCGATCGTCGGTATCCCAATACCTCGTTCAATCTCGTTACCGGCAAGTCACTTTACTCGTTCCGTAATGCATGATCCCGTGACTAACTACTTAGTCACATTGAGCTCATTATGATGATGCATTACCGAGTGGGCCCGGAGATACTTCTCCGTCATATGGAGTGACAAATCCCAGTCTCGATCCGTGCCAACCCAACAGACACTTTCGGAGATACCTGTAGTGCACCTTTATAGCCACCCAGTTACGTTGTCACGTTTGGTACACCCAAAGCATTCCTACGGTATCCGGGAGTTACACGATCTCATGGTCTAAGGAAATGATACTTGACATTAGAAAAGCTTTAGCAAACGAACTACACGATCTAGTGCTATGCTTAGGATTGGGTCTTGTCCATCACATCATTCTCCTAATGATGTGATCCCGTTATCAATGACATGCAATGTCCATGGTCAGGAAACCGTAACCATCTATTGATCAACGAGCCAGTCAACTAGAGGCTCACTAGGGACATGTTATGGTCTATGTGTTCACACATGTATTACGATTTCCGGATAACAAAATTATATCATGAACAATAGACAATTATCATGAACAAGGAAATATAATAATAACCATTTTATTATTGCCTCTAGGGCATATTTCCAACAGTCTCCCACTTGCACTAGAGTCAATAATCAATTTACATTGTGATGAATCGTACACCCATAGAGTTCTGGTGTTGATCATGTTTCGCCCGGGGAAGAGGTTTAGTCAATAGATCTACGACATTCAAATCCGTATGCACTTTACAAATATCTATGTCTCCATTTTGAACATTTTCACGAATGGAGTTGAAGCGACGCTTGATGTGCCTGGTCTTCTTGTGGAACCTGGGCTCCTTGGCAAGGGAAATAGCTCCAGTGTTGTCATAGAAGAGAGTCATCGGCCCCGATGCATTGGGAATAACTCCTAGGTCGGCAATGAACTCCTTCATCCAGATTGCTTCATGTGCTGGCTCCGAGGCTGCCATGTACTCCGCTTCACATGTAGATCCCGCCACGACGCTTTGCTTGCAACTGCACCAGCTGACTGCCCCACCATTCAAAATATACACGTATCTGGTTTGTGACTTAGAGTCATCCAGATCTATGTCGAAGCTAGCATCGACGTAACCCTTTACGACAAGCTCTTCGTCACCTCCATAAACGAGAAACATATCCTTAGTCCTTTTCAGGTACTTCAGGATGTTCTTGACCGCAGTCCAGTGTTCCATGCTGGGATTACTTTGGTACCTTCCTACCAAACTTACGGCAAGGTTTACATCAGGTCTGGTACACAGCATGGCATACATAATAGAACCTATGGTCGAGGCATAGGGGATGACACTCATCTTTTCTCTATCCTCTGCCATGGTCGGGCATTGAGCCGTGCTCAATCTCACACCTTGCAATACAGGCAAGAACCCCTTCTTGGACTGATCCATATTGAACTTCTTCAATATCTTGTCAAGGTTTGTGCTTTGTGAAAGACCTATGAGGCATCTCGATCTATCTCTATAGATCTTGATGCCTAATATGTAAGCAGCTTCTCCAAGGTCCTTCATTGAAAAACACTTATTCAAATAGGCCTTTATGCTGTCCAAGAATTCTATATCATTTCCCATCAATAGTATGCCATCCACATATAATATGAGAAATGCTACAGAGCTCCCACTCACTTTCTTGTAAACACAGGCTTCTCCATAAGTTTGTGTAAACCCAAACGCTTTGATCATCTCATCAAAGCGAATGTTCCAACTCCGAGGTGCCTGCACCAGCCCATAGAATGAGCGCTGGAGCTTGCCTACCTTGTCAGCATTCTTAGGATCGACACAACCTTCCGGCTGCATCATATCCAATTCTTCCTTAAGGAAGCCGTTAAGGAATGCTGTTTTGACGTCCATTTGCCATATCTCATAATCGTAGAATGCGGCAATTGCTAACATGATTCGGACGGATTTCAGCTTCGCTATGGGTGAGAAGGTCTCATTGTAGTCAACTCCTTGAACTTTCGATAACGCTTAGCAACAAGTCGAGCTTTATAGATGGTAACATTTCCATCCGCGTCCGTCTTCTTCTTAAAGATCCATTTATTTGCTATCGCTCGCCGATCATCGGGCAAGTCTGTCGAAGTCCATACTTTGTTTTCATACATGGATCCTATCTCGGATTGCATGGCTTCAAGCCATTGGTTGGAATCTGGGCCCGCCATTACTTCTTCATAGTTCGAAGGTTCACCGTTGTCCAAAGAACATGATTTCCAGGACAGGGTTGCCGTACCACTCTGGTGCGGAACGTGTCCTTGTGGACCTACGAAGTTCAGTGGTAACTTGATCATGATCGTCATGATTAACTTCCTCTCTAGTCGGTGCAGGCACCACAGAAACATTTTCTTGTGTTGTGCTACTTTCTGGTTCGAGAGGGGTCATCTCATCAAGTTCCACTTTCCTCCCACTTACTTCTTTCGAGAGAAACTCTTTCTCCAGAAAGGACCCGTTCATGGCAACGAAGATCTTGCCTTCAGATCTGAGGTAGAAGGTATACCCAATGGTTTCCTTCGGGTATCCTATGAAGACGCATTTTTCTGACTTGGGTTCGAGCTTTTCAGGTTGAAGTTTCTTGACATAAGCATCGCATCCCCAAACTTTCAGAAATGACAGCTTAGGTTTCTTCCCAAACCATAATTCATACGGTGTCGTCTCAACGGATTTCGACGGAGCCCTATTTAAAGTGAATACAGTAGTCTCCAAAGCATAACCCCAAAATGATAGCGGTAGATCGGTAAGAGACATCATAGATCGCACCATATCCAATAGAGTACGATTACGACGTTCGGACACACCATTACGCTGAGGTGTTCCAGGCGGCGTGAGTTGTGAAACAATTCCACATTTCCTGAAGTGTGTGCCAAATTCGTGACTCAAATATTCCCCTCCACGTTCTGATCGTAAGAACTTTATTTTCTTGTCACGTTGATTCTCAACCTCACTCTAAAATTCCTTGAACTTTTCAAAGGTCTCAGACTTGTGTTTCGTTAAGTAGACATACCCATATCTACTTAAGTCATCAGTGAGGGTGAGAACATAACGATAGCCACCGCGAGCCTCAATGCTCATTGGACCGCACACATCAGTATGTATGATTTCCAATAAGTTGGTTGCTCGCTCCATTGTTTCAGAGAACGGAGTGTTGGTCATTTTGCCCATGAGGCATGGTTCGCACGTGTCAAATGATTCATAATCAAGAGACTCCAAAAGTCCATCTGCATGGAGTTTCTTCATGCGTTTGACACCAATGTGACCAAGGCGGCAGTGCCACAAGTATGTGGGACTATCATTATCAACCTTACATTTCTTGGCATTCACACTATGAATATGTGTGACATCACGTTCGAGATTCATTAAGAATAAACCATTGACCAGCGGGGCATGACCATAAAACATATCTCTCATATAAATAGAACAACCATTATTCTCGGATTTAAATGAGTAGCCATCTCGCATCAAACGAGATCCAGATACAATGTTCATGCTCAAAGCTGGCACTAAATAACAATTATTGAGGTTTAAAACTAATCCCGTAGGTAAATGTAGAGGTAGCGTGCTGACGGTGATCACATCGACCTTGGAACCATTCCCGACGTGCATCGTCACCTCGTCCTTCGCCAGTCTTCGCTTATTCTGCAGCTCCTCTTTTCAGTTACAAATATGAGCAACCGCACCGGTATCAAATACCCAGGAGCTACTACGAGTACTGGTAAGGTACACATCAATAACATGTATATCACATATACCTTTGGTTTTGCCGGCCTTCTTGTCCGCTAAGTACTTGGGGCAGTTCCGCTTCCAGTGACCGTTTCCCTTGTAATAAAAGCACTCAGTCTCAGGCTTGGGTCCATTCTTTGTCTTCTTCCCGGCAGCTTGCTTACCGGGCACGGCAACTCCCTTGCAGTCTTTCTTGAAGCTCTTTTTACCCTTGCCTTTCTTGAACTTAGTGTTCTTATTCACCATCAACACTTGATGTTCCTTTTTGATCTCCACCTCCGCTGATTTCAGCATCGAATATACCTCAGGAATGGTTTTCTCCATCCCCTGCATATTGAAGTTCATCACAAAGCTCATGTAGCTAGGTGGAAGCGACTGAAGGATTCTGTCAATGACAGCGTCATCCGAGAGATTAACTCCCAGCTGAGACAAGCGGTTGTGCAACCCAGACATTTTGAGTATGTGTTCGCTGAGAAACTATTCTCCTCCATCTTACAACTGTAGAACTTGTCGGAGACTTCATATCTCTCGACCCGGGCATGAGCTTGGAAAACCATTTTCAGCTCTTGGAACATCTCATATGCTCCGTGCTGCTCGAAACGCTTTTGGAGCCCCGGTTCTAAGCTGTAAAGCATGCCGCACTGAACCAGGGAGTAATCATCAACACGTGTTTGCCAGGCGTTCATAACGTCTTGGTTTGCTGGGACGGGTGCTTCACCTAGCGGTGCTTCAAGGACATATGCTTTCTTGGCAGCTATGAGGATGGTCCTCAAGTTCCGGACCCAGTCCGTATAGTTGCTACCATCGTCTTTCAACTTGGTTTTCTCTAGGAACGCGTTGAAGTTGAGGTTGACATTAGCGTGGGCCATTTGATCTACAAGACATATTGTAAAGATTTTAGACTAAGTTCATGATAATTAAGTTCATCTAATCAAATTATGAATGAACTCCCACTCGGACAGACATCCCTCTAGTCATCTAAGTGATACATGATCCGAGTCAACTAGGCCGTGTCCGATCATCACGTGAGACGGACTAGTCATCATCGGTGAACATCTTCATGTTGATCGTATCTGCTATACGACTCATGTTTGACCTTTCGGTCTCTTGTGTTCCGAGGCCATGTCTGTACATGCTAGGCTCGTCAAGTCAACCTAAGTGTATTGCGTGTGTAAATCTAGCTTACACCCGTTGTATGCGAATGTTAGGACCTATCACACCCGATCATCACGTGGTGCTTCGGAACAACGGACTTTAGCAACGGTGCACAGTTAGGGGAAACACAAATTCATGAAATTTTAGCAAGGGATCATCTTATTTATGCTACCGTCGTTCTAAGCAAATAAGATGTAAAACATGATAAACATCACATGCAATCAAATAGTGACATGATATGGCCAATATCATTTTGCACCTTTTGATCTCCATCTTCGGGGCGCCATGATCATCATCATCACCGACATGACACCATGATCTCCATCATCATGATCTCCATCATCGTGTCTTCATGAAGTTGTCTCGCCAACTATTACTTCTACTACTATGGCTAACGGTTAGCAATAAAGTAAAGTAATTACATGACGTTTCAGTTGACACGCAGGTCATAAATAAATTAAGACAACTCCTATGGCTCCTGCCGGTTTTCATACTCATCGACATGCAAGTCATGATTCCTATTACAAGAACATGATCAATCTCATACATCACATATATCATTCATCACATTCTTCTGGCCATATCACATCACATGACACCTGCTGCAAAAACAAGTTAGACGTCCTCTAATTGTTGTTGCAAATTTTTATGTGGCTGCTATAGGTTTCTAGCAAGAACGTTTCTTACCTACGCCAAAACCACAACGTGATATGCCAATTTCTATTTACCCTTCATAAGGACCCTTTTCATCAAATCCGATCCGACTAAAGTGGGAGAGACAGACACCCGCTAGCCACCTTATGCAACTAGTGCATGTCAGTCGGTGGAACCTGTCTCACGTAAGCATACGTGTAAGGTCGGTCCGGGCTGCTTCATCCCATGATGCCGCCGAATCAAGATAAGACTAGTAACGGCAAGTAAATTGACAAAATCGACGCTCACAACAACTTGTGTTCTACTCGTGCATAGAAACTACGCATAGACCTAGCTCATGATGCCACTGTTGGGGATTGTTGCAGAAATTAAAAAAATTCTACGCATCACCAAGATCAATCTATGGAGTTTACTAGCAACGAGAGGGGAGTGCATCTTCATACCTTTGAACATCGCGATGCGGAAGTGTTGCAAGAACGCGGATGAGGGAGTCATACTCGTAGCGATTCAGATCGCGGTGGATTCCGATCCTAGCACCGAACAACGGCACCTCCGCGTTCAACACACGTGCAGCCCGGCGACGTCTCCCGCACCTTGATCCAGCAAGGAGGAGGGAGAGGTTGAGGAAGAGGGCACCAACAGCAGCACGACGACGTGGTAGTGATGGAGTGGCAGTTCTCCGGCAGGGCTTCGCGAAGCTCACGCGGAGGAGGAGAGGTCTTGGGGAGGGGAGGGGCTGCACTTTGGATGTGGTTCTGCAGCCTCCCTCTACCCCTCTATTTATAGGGAGAAGGGGAAAGGGGGCCGGCCCCTCTAGATGAGATCTAGAGGGGGGCGGCGGCTAAGGGGGAGGGGGCTTGCCCCCCAAGCAAGGGGGGCGCCCCCTTTAGGGTTCCCCCCAACCCTAGGCGCATGGGCCCTAGGGGGGATGGCGCCCAGCCCACTTAGGGGCTGGTTCCCTTCCACCTACAGCCCATAAGGCCCTCCGGGGCAAGTGGACCCTCCCTGTGGACCCCCGGAACCCCTCTGGTGGTCCCGGTACAATACCGGTATACCCCCGAATATTTCCGGTGACGGTATGATGACTTCCCATATATAAATCTTCACCTCCGGACCATTCCAGAACTCCTCGGACGTACGGGATCTCATCCGGGACTCCGAACAACATTCGGTAATCACATACAAATCTTCCTTATAACCCTAGCGTCATCGAACCTTAAGTGTGTAGACCCTACGGGTTCGGGAATCATGCAGACATGACCGAGACAGCTCTGCAGCCGATAACCAACAGCGGGATCTAGATACCCATGTTGGCTCCCACATGTTCCATGATGATCTCATCGGATGAACCACGATGTCGAGGATTCAAGCATTCCCGTATGCAATTCCCTTTGTCAATCGGTACGTTACTTGCCCGAGATTCGATCGTCGGTATCCCAATACCTCGTTCAATCTCGTTACCGGCAAGTCACTTTACTCGTTCCGTAATGCATGATCCCGTGACTAACTACTTAGTCACATTGAGCTCATTATGATGATGCATTACCGAGTGGGACCAGAGATACCTCTCCGTCATAAAGAGTGACAAATCCCAGTCTCGATCCGTGCCAACCCAACAGACACTTTCGGAGATACCTGTAGTGCACCTTTATAGCCACCCAGTTATGTTGTGACGTTTGGTACACCCAATGCATTCCTACGGTATCCGGGAGTTGCACGATCTCATGGTCTAAGGAAATGATACTTGACATTAGAAAAGCTTTAGCAAACGAACTACACGATCTAGTGCTATGCTTAGGATTGGGTCTTGTCCATCACATCATTCTCCTAATGATGTGATCCCGTTATCAATGACATGCAATGTCCATGGTCAAGAAACCGTAACCATCTATTGATCAACGAGCCAGTCAACTAGAGGCTCACTAGGGACATGTTATGGTCTATGTGTTCACACATGTATTATGATTTCCGGATAACACAATTATAGCATGAGCAATAGACAATTATCGTGAACAAGGAAATATAATAATAACCATTTTATTATTGCCTCTGGGGCATATTTCCAACAGTCTCCCACTTGCACTAGAGTCAATAATCTAGTTACATTGTGATGAATCGTACACCCATAGAGTTCTGGTGTTGATCATGTTTCTCCCATGGAAGAGGTTTAGTCAACGGATCTATGACATTCAAATCCGTATATGCACTTTACAAATATCTATGTCTCCATTTTGAACATTTTCACGAATGGAGTTGAAGCGACGCTTGATGTGCCTGGTCTTTTTGTGAAACATGGGCTCCTTGGCAAGGGCAATAGCTCCAGTGTTGTCACAGAAGAGAGTCATCGGGCCCGATGCATTGGGAATAAATCCTAGGTCGGCAATGAACTCCTTCATCCAGATTGCTTCATGTGCTACCTCCGAGGCTGCCATGTACTCCGCTTCACATGTAGATCCCGCCACGATGCTTTGCTTGCAACTGCACCAGCTGACTGCCCCACCATTCAAAATATACACGTATCCGGTTTGTGACTTAGAGTCATCCAGATCTGTGTCGAAGCTGGCATCGACGTAACCCTTTACGACGAGCTCTTCGTCACCTCCATAAACGAGAAACATATCCTTAGTCCTTTTCAGGTACTTCAGGATGTTCTTGACCGCTGTCCAGTGTTCCATGCCGGGATTACTTTGGTACCTTCCTACCAAACTTATGGCAAGGTTTACATCAGGTCTGGTACACAGCATGGCATACATAATAGACCCTATGGCTGAGGCATAGGGGATGACACTCATCTTTTCTCTATCTTCTGCCGTGGTCGGGCATTAACCGTGCTCAATCTCACACCTTGCAATACAGGCAAGAACCCCTTCTTGGACTGATCCATATTGAACTTCTTCAATATCTTGTCAAGGTATCTGCTTTGTGAAAGACCTATGAGGCGTATCGATCTATCGCTATAGATCTTGGTGCCTATTATGTGAGCAGCTTCTCCAAGGTCCTTCATTGAAAAACACTTATTCAAGTAGGCCTTTATGCTTTCCAAGAATTCTATATCATTTCCCATCAATAGTATGTCATCCACATATAATATGAGAAATGCTACAGAGCTCCCACTCACTTTCTTGTAAACACAGGCTTCTCCATAAGTCTGTGTAAACCCAAACGCTTTGATCATCTCATCAAAGCGAATGTTCCAACTCCGAGATGCCTGCACCAGCCCATAGATTGAGCGCTGGAGCTTGCGTACCTTGTCAGCATTCTTAGGATCGACAAAACCTTCCGGCTGCATCATATACAATTCTTCCTTAAGGAAGCCGTTAAGGAATGCCGTTTTGACGTCCATTTGCCATATCTCATAATCATAGAATGAGGCAATTGCTAACATGATTCGGACGGATTTCAGCTTTGCTACGAGTGAGAAGGTCTCACCGTAGTCAACTCCTTGAACTTGTCGATAACCCTTAGCAACAAGTCGAGCTTTATAGATGGTAACATTTACATCAGCGTCCGTCTTCTTCTTAAAGATCCATTTATTTTCTATCGCTCGCCGATCATCGGGCAAGTCTGTCAAAGTCCATACTTTGTTTTCATACATGGATCCTATCTCGGATTGCATGGCTTCAAGCCATTTGTTGGAATCTGGGTCCGCCATTGCTTCTTCATAGTTCGAAGGCTCACCGTTGTCCAACAACATGATTTCCAGGACAGGGTTGCCGTACCACTCTGGTGCGGAACGTGTCCTTGTGGACCTACGAAGTTCAGTGGTAACTTGATCATGATCGTCATCATTAACTTCCTCTCTAGTCGGTGCAGGCACCACAGAAACATTTTCTTGTGCTGCGCTACTTTCTGGTTCGAGAGGGGTCATCTCATCAAGTCCCACTTTCCTCCCACTACTTCTTTCGAGAGAAACTCTTTCTCCAGAAAGGACCCGTTCTTGGCAACGAAGATCTTTCCTTCGGATCTGAGGTAGAAGGTATACCCAATGGTTTCCTTCGGGTATCCTATGAAGACGCATTTTTCCGACTTGGGTTCGAGCTTTTCAGTTAGAAGTTTCTTGACATAAGCATCACATCTCCAAACTTTCAGAAATGACAGCTTAGGTTTCTTCCCAAACCATAATTCATACGGTGTCATCTCAACGGATTTCGACAGAGCCCTATTTAAAGTGAATGCGGCAGTCTCTAAAGCATAACCCCAAAATGATAGCGGTAGATCGGTAAGAGACATCATAGATCGCACCATATCCAATAGAGTGCGATTACGACGTTCGGACACACCATTACGCTGAGGTGTTCCAGGCAGCGTGAGTTGTGAAACAATTCCACATTTCCTTAAGTGTGTGCCAAATTCGTGACTCAAATATTCCCCTCCACGATCTGGTCGTAAGAACTTTATTTTCCTGTCACGTTGATTCTCAACCTCACACTGAAATTCCTTGAACTTTTCAAAGGTCTCAGACTTGTGTTTCATTAAGTAGACATACCCATATCTACTTAAGTCATCAGTGAGGGTGAGAACATAACGATAGCCACCGCGAGCCTCAACGCTCATTGGACAGCACACATCAGTATGTATGATTTCCAATAAGTTGGTTGCTCGCTCCATTGTTCCGGAGAACGGAGTGTTGGTCATTTTGCCCATGAGGCATGGTTCGCACGTGTCAAATGATTCATAATCAAGAGACTCCAAAAGTCCATCTGCATGGAGTTTCTTCATGCGTTTGACACCAATGTGACCAAGGCGGCAGTGCCACAAGTATGTGGGACTATCATTATCAACCTTACATTTCTTGGCATTCACACTATGAATATGTGTAACATCACATTCGAGATTCATTAAGAATAAACCATTGACCAGCGGGGCATGACCATAAAACATATCACTCATATAAATAGAACAACCACTATTCTCGGATTTAAATGAGTAGCCATCTCGCATCAAACGAGATCCAGATACAATGTTCATGCTCAAGGCTGGCACTAAATAACAATTATTGAGGTTTAAAACTAATCCCGTAGGTAAATGTAGAGGTAGCGTGCCGACGGCGATCACATCGACCTTGGAACCATTCCCGACGCGCATCGTCACCTCATCCTTCGCCAGTCTTCGCTTATTCCGTAGCTCCTGTTTTGAGTTACAAATATGGGCAACCGCACCGGTATCAAATACCCAGGAGCTACTACGAGTACTGGTAAGGTACACATCAATAACATGTATATCACATATACCTTTGGTGTTGCCGGCCTTCTTGTCCGCTAAGTACTTGGGGCAGTTCCGCTTCCAGTGACCGTTTCCCTTGCAATAAAAGCACTCAGTCTCAGGCTTGGGTCCATTCTTTGTCTTCTTCTCGGCAGCTTGCTTACCGGGCGCGGCAACTCCCTTGCTGTCTTTCTTGAAGCTCTTTTTACCCTTGCCTTTCTTGAACTTAGTGGTCTTATTCACCATCAACACTTGATGTTCCATTTTGATCTCCACCTCCGCTGATTTCAGCATCGAATATATTTCAGGAATGGTTTTCTCCATCCCCTGCATATTTAAGTTCATCACAAAGCTCTTGTAGCTAGGTGGAAGCGACTGAAGGACTCTGTCAACGACCGCGTCATCCGGGAGATTAACTCCCAGCTGAGACAAGCGGTTGTGCAACCTAGACATTTTGAGTATGTGTTTGCTGACGGAACTATTCTCCTCCATCTTACAACTGTAGAACTTGTCGGAGACTTCATATCTCTCGACCCGGGCATGAGCTTGGAAAACCATTTTCAGCTCTTGGAACATCTCATATGCTCCGTGCTGCTCGAAACGCTTTTGGAGCCCCGGTTCTAAGCTGTAAAGCATGCCGCACTGAACCAGGGAGTAATCATCAACACGTGTTTGCCAGGCGTTCATAACGTCTTGGTTTGCTGGGACGGGTGCTTCACCTAGCGGTGCTTCAAGGACATATGCTTTCTTGGCAGCTATGAGGATGATCCTCAAGTTCCGGACCCAGTCTGTATAGTTGCTACCATCGTCTTTCAGCTTGGTTTTCTCTAGGAACGCGTTGAAGTTGAGGTTGACATTAGCGTGGGCCATTTGATCTACAAGACATATTGTAAAGATTTTAGACTAAGTTCATGATAATTAAGTTCATCTAATCAAATTATGAATGAACTCCCACTCGGACAGACATCCCTCTAGTCATCTAAGTGATACATGATCCGAGTCAACTAGGCCGTGTCCGATCATCACGTGAGACGGACTAGTCATCATCGGTGAACATCTTCATGTTGATCGTATCTGCTATACGACTCATGTTTGACCTTTCGGTCTCTTGTGTTCCGAGGCCATGTCTGTACATGCTAGGCTCGTCAAGTCAACCTAAGTGTATTGCGTGTGTAAATCTGGCTTACACCCGTTGTATGCGAACGTTAGGACCTATCACACCCGATCATCACGTGGTGCTTTGGAACAACGGACTTTAGCAACAGTGCACAGTTAGGGGAAACACAATTCTTGAAATTTTAGCGAGGGATCATCTTAATTATGCTACCGTCGTTCTAAGCAAATAAGATGTAAAACATGATAAACATCACATGCAATCAAATAGTCACATGATATGGCCAATATCATTTTGCTCCTTTTGATCTCCATCTTCGGGGCGCCATGATCATCATCGTCACCGGCATGACACCATGATATCCATCATCGTGTCTTCATGAAGTTGTCTCGCCAACTATTACTTCTACTACTATGGCTAACAGTTAGCAATAAAGTAAAGTAATTACATGACGTTTCAGTTGACACGCAGGTCATAAATAAATTAAGACAACTCCTATGGCTCCTGTCGTTTGTCATACTCATCGACATGCAAGTCGTGATTCCTATTACAAGAACATGATCAATCTCATACATCACATATATCAATCATCACATTCTTCTGGCCATATCACATCACATGACACATGCTGCAAAAACAAGTTAGACGTCCTCTAATTGTTGTTGCAAATTTTTACGTGGCTGCTATAGGTTTCTAGCAAGAACATTTCTTACCTGCGCCAAAACCACAACGTGATATGCCAATTTCTATTTACCCTTCATAAGGACCCTTTTCATTGAATACGATCCGATTAAAGTGGGAGAGACAGACACCCGCTAGCCACCTTATGCAACTAGTGCATGTCAGTCAGTGGAACCTGTCTCACGTAAGCGTACGTGTAAGGTCGGTCCGGGCCGCTTCATCCCACGATGCCGCCGAATCAAGATAAGACTAGTAACGGCAAGTAAATTGACAAAATTGATGCCCACAACAACTTGTGTTCTACTCGTGCATAGAAACTACGCATAGACCTAGCTCATGATGCCACTGTTGGGGATTGTTGCAGAAATTAAAAAATTTCTACGCATCACCAAGATCAATCTATGGAGTTTACTAGCAACGAGAGGGGAGTCCATCTTCATACCTTTGAAGATCGCGATGCGGAAGCGTTGCAAGAACGCGGATGAGGGAGTCGTACTCGTAGCGATTCAGATCGTGGTGGATTCCGATCCTAGCGCCGAACAACGGCACCTCCGCGTTCAACACACGTGCAGCCCGGCGACGTCTCCTGCACCTTGATCCAGCAAGGAGGAGGGAGAGGTTGAGGAAGAGGGCTCCAACAGCAGCACGACGGCGTGGTGGTGATTGAGTGGCAGTTCTCCGGCAGGGCTTCGCCAAGCTCATGCGGAGGAGGAGAGGTGTTGGGGAGGGGAGGGGCTGCGCCTTGGATGTGGTTCTGCAGCCCTCCCTCTACCCCTCTATTTATAGGGAAAGGGGAAAGGGGGCCGGCCCCTCTAGATGAGATCTAGAGGGGGAGCGGCGGCCAAGGGGTAGGGGGCTTGCCCCCCAAGCAAGGGGGGCGCCCCCTTTAGGGTTCCCCCCAACCCTAGGCGCATGGGCCCTAGGGGGGATGGCGCCCAGCCCACTTAGGGGCTGGTTCCCTTCCACCTACAGCCCATAAGGCCCTCCGAGGCAGGTGGACCCTCCCGGTGGACCCCCGGAACCCCTCCGGTAGTCCCGGTACAATACCGGTATACCCCCGAATATTTCCGGTGACTGTATGATGACTTCCCATATATAAATCTTCACCTCCGGACCATTCCGGAACTCCTCGTGACGTCCGGGATCTCAACCGGCACTCCGAACAACATTCGGTAATCACATACAAATCTTCCTTATAATCCTAGCGTCATCGAACCTTAAGTGTGTAGACCCTACGGGTTCGGGAATCATGCAGACATGACCGAGACAGCTCTCCAGCCAATAACCAACAGCGGGATCTGGATACCCATGTTGGCTCCCACATGTTCCACGATGATCTCATCGGATGAACCATGATGTCGAGGATTCAAGCAATCCCGTATGCAATTCCCTTTGTCAATCGGTACGTTACTTGCCCGAGATTCGATCGTCGGTATCCCAATACCTCGTTCAATCTCGTTACCGGCAAGTCACTTTACTCGTTCTGTAATGCATGATCCCGTGACTAACTACTTAGTCACATTGAGCTCATTATGATGATGCATTACCGAGTGGGCCCAGAGATACCTCTCCGTCATACGGAGTGACAAATCCCAGTCTCGATCCGTGCCAACCCAACAGACACTTTCGGAGATACCTATAGTGCACCTTTATAGCCACCCAGTTACGTTGTGACATTTGGTACACCCAAAGCATTCCTACGGTATTCGGGAGTTGCACGATCTCATGGTCTAAGGAAATGATACTTGACATTAGAAAAGCTTTAGCAAACAAACTACACGATCTAGTGCTATGCTTAGGATTGGGTCTTGTCCATCACATCATTCTCCTAATGATGTGATCCCGTTATCAATGACATCCAATGTCCATGGTCAGGAAACCGTAACCATCTATTGATCAACGAGCCAGTCAACTAGAGGCTCACTAGGGACATGTTATGGTCTATGTGTTCACACATGTATTACGATTTCCGGATAACACAATTATAGCATGAACAATAGACAATTATCATGAACAAGGAAATATAATAATAACCATTTTATTATTGCCTCTAGGGCATATTTCCAACATTCGTGTGCACGGGCGCGCACGTCAGTGCTCACGCAGGCGCATGCGCTGGCAGGTGCACGGGCACGGGCACCGGCACGGGCGTGCGCATCAGTGCACGCGCAGGCGCATGCGCTGGCAGGTGCACTGGCACGTGAAAGTCGGCGGGGACCTTGTGGAACCCCGTGGCATCAAGCTCGGCGACAATGTGTGGCTCCCAGCCCAACAATGCCACGGGGATGGGCGCTGGCGCAGTCGGGGCGACGGGAGCGGGGACAGGCGTGGCGTCTTCCTGCAAGGCCAGTTCAAGCTCGTCCCAAAGCGCCTTATGTTCTTGAGACTCCGGTTGGGTGTCTTCCTCAGGAAACTGGAAGACTAAGAGCAGACCATCGTGATGCGGCATGGCGTACGTTTAGGTCAGGCTGGTTGGAGGTAGACGACAGGAGAATCGAAGAGGAAGAGAGAAGATTATAGCGATACCGGGTAGTGCGGGGTTGATTTTAAACTGCGGCACCAGCGACATTAAAAGTGGGAGAAGTTGGGACGAAGGTGGGCGGCGGAGCCTGGTCAAAGGGCTCGCCTCCCGGTGAGCCTGCACAGCGGTCTACTCGCATGCCTCCTTGTCAGCCGGCGCATGGTCTGCTCGCACGCCTCCCGTCGACTCACACGCTTGCTCGGACGGCACCTGCCGATGAGAAGTGGGACTCATGGCGGCACGTAAACGCCCACGATTTCAATAGTGAAAGCGTTCGCCTTAACGTGACAGGTCTTTGTTCCAAAATACCTTGGCTCTTCATTTGTGCAACTTTTCATAAGCAGCTTGTCTCAAATTGAAGAGAAAAAAATTACGCAGTAATATTTGTGCCATATCACGTGACCATGCTCAGTTTCAGGAATATATGGTCACTTTTGGATTTTCTAAAATTTAAGATCCAGTATTCGAAACAATATCATAACCTGCATCATGCAATAAATTTTCAAGCTATACATCTGTCCTATTGTATTTCTTAAGAAAGGATTTGGTCAAACATTTTGCTTAGTTAGACTTCAGACAAGTTATATATGCAGTGCAAAAGGATAATCCCTCCGTACCAGTGCATTGCCTGATATATTAACTCAAGTACTAGGCACGGACAAACGGGCTCAATTCTGTGCTCATCCTGGTGTAGTAGTAGTACTAGGCAATGCAGTTGACAGGTGACCTTGGCGAGCAGCGACCGAGGGAATTGTACCGTGCTCGACACGGTAGGTAACGTTGTCTAGTTACTAAAGCATCCCTCTGTTGTTCATCGGTAGTCATTATGGACCAGGGACATGAGGGGAATTTCCTAGGGCTGGAATTCTGGCCGCCAGATATTTCGACTCGAAACGCGGAGGCTCGACTGGTTGGGGTTGCCTAATGTGCGTACCACGCACGCCACCAGAAGGACACGAGCCCGGTTTTTATTTTTTATGTTTTTAGGATCAACACGAGCCAAGGTCTGGCTGGTACGCCGTTGGGTCCTACCATTCGAGAATACGAAAGAAACCTTTTAAATTGCCGAATGAATCTGTGTGTATTACAATGCCCGTATTTTCCTTGCAAATACTAATCTCAACGTGGTAATTGATTTATGACGAGTTGTTGAATTAGAGTGAGTTTGTGATATAGTGATCTCAACGTGGATTTCACATTTCATGGTATCCCTGGGAAGTTTTTCAATGCAAATTCAATATTGAGGAACGAAGGGAGTAAAATGTAAGACATGCATGGTCCTCAATTCAATATTTAAAACGAACATGAAACTGAAACATGAATATTAAGTCTAGTACTACAGTACATGCAAATGTTGTGTTTAATTAGGTGGAGCTATGATTGTCGGGGGTCACCCCCTCGACCTTAGATAAAATTGTGAAGCTCTGTTTAGGGTTGTTTAGATTATATTTGTCCCCACCCTCCCAACCACCGATTGGTTGTGCACCCCCCACTCCTCCTCCCCGAGAGAATATCATGTGCCCCATACCTTAGATGCTATATGCCGATACGAGTTGCTTGGAGCTTGTAGATCTGAGATATAGCAGCTCACATGATGTCTTAATATTTTTACAGGAAACCTTGATGAGTTTGAGAATTGCACACAATTTGTACAAAAACTACTCAGATGCCCTTGGATCCCATATCCAACGACCTCGAAGCTCGTATCACCGTAGCATCTAAGATGAAGGAGGACATCATATTCTCCTGTATGTAAGAATATCATGTGCTACCACACCTTAGATGCTTTAGTGATACAAGCTCTTCGGAGCCGTTGGATTTGTGACCCAACACCTCCTCGGTGGTTCGAATGGTTTTTTGCAGAAAAGCCCCCAAAGAGTTCGGCCACTGCTTACAAGCACAAAGACTGCTCAGATGCCATTGGATCTCAGATCAAACGACCTCGAAGCTCGGATCACCGTAGCATCCAAGCTGCGAGAGCACCTTATGTTTTCTCGCATGGGAGAATAAGAGGTGCTCCCGCACCATAGATTCTATGGTGATACGAGTTCACGGAGATCTAACGGCCCACAGTAGGAAGTTTGAATGTTTTTGCAATATACGGCTGAGAGAGTTTGGAAATTGCGCAGAAAGTACAAGTACTACGCATGTGCCATCTGATCACTGATCATACGACCTGGATGCTCATATCACCGTAGCGGGTAATTAAGCTACGGGGAGCACCTAATATGAGCAGCGGGGAGCCATTGGATCCAAGATGCAGCGGCACACACGAGGCCTGAATGTTTTATTTGCAAAAAAACCTTTGGAGAGTTTGGAAATTGCGCATAATTACAAAGACTACTCCCAAGCCATTGGATCTCACTTCCAACGGTGTAAAAACTCTTATCACCATAGCATCTAAGCTGCGGGGTGGATGTGATATTCTATGCCGCTGTCATTTTTGTTCGTAAACTTGCAAAATATGTGTAACTTGTGTCGTTACTTGTCTAACCGCGCAAAGTGTTTGTTCAAAAAAACCATCCTACACTGAAATGTCGGAACAACACACGGGGGTCCCACTTGTCATTAATCAAATTTGGACCTAAAACTAACAAATCTGAAAGACGAGATTCGAACTGGCAACCTGGACTACAAAGCGTAAGTCGATAGCCTGAAACAACAACGGTTGTTGGCTTTGTCCCATAACTTGATTTTATACAGTATTACGTTGAGTAGAGTAGAGGGAGTGCCTCGTCAACACGTGCATGACCGTTGACTCACTTACTGGGGGTCCCAGGTCTGCAATCTCTCTCTTCTCTCCATCATCTAACCTTTGGACGGGCACACACGAAGAGCGGCGCTAGCTTGCCGTGGTGTTATTACAACTAAAAAAAGCTTGTAAAATAGAAGAATCGCCTAGAACAAGAGACGTTGTGGCTGGTCGAGACGGAGCTAACCACACCTATCCTCCATGCCATGTTAGCATGATGAAGCTATGTGGCTAGTGGGGTGTTTTGGACCGACTGGCTGGGTCCCGAGGTCGAACCATAGGTACTACGTCTGATACAGCAAATTTTTACAGACACATTTTTCCTCCATGCCGAGACATGGCACACCCTACCGCGCGGTTTTGGGGTCCTCCCGGGTGGTGCACGCATATATTCTTCCTGACGTGGGATGCCCTACCACGCGTTTTCGCCGAAGCAAGTAAATGAGTCGTCAAATCACGAAAGACCACTTTTCCCGCCGAGTACATCAGTGAAGCACGGTGGCTAGCTAATTGGGCTAGTTCGACCGATTAGCTAGGCCGCCACCACATGTGTTTTTTCACCCCTTTTTTATCTACTTGCCGGCAGGTAAATTTAAATATCCACCGCGGCGTTGCTCTAGTGTTTGAGTGCGGCAGGATTTTTAATTTTTTTTGATTGACGGGAGCAGGCGCGGCAGGATTTTTAATTTTCTGATTGACGGGAGAAGGCGCGGCAGCAATTAGTCATGATGATTCCGCCTGTAAAACCCACTGCTCCCTGATGTGAGAAGTCGTCGACTGGTGTTTTACCATGGTGAAACCCAAAAGATTCCCCACTCCTCGGCTGGCTCCCTCCGCTTTCCCTTAGATTGCATTGCCTTTCAGCCGTTTCGCCCCTGCATCACCAACATCGTGTGCCTCAAGAAGCAGAGGGACTTCGGTGGTGTTTAGGCGCCCTCTGCATGGGCATGTACATGTCTCGGCGCAACATGGCCGTTGGATCAAACTCAGACGGTGCAGATCAGTCACTGTAGCACAAAGTGTGTGGGTGTGTTTGGTTGCATTTTCATCTCAATATAGTTGTTTCCTCTTCGTGTATTTGTGTTAACCTACTAGTGTGGACTCATGCACCCTTCATCCACTCTGCCAAACACCCAAAAGTGGGTCGAGAAGGGAACTTTTTCTCCCATCCCGTCCACCCTTCATACACCCTGCCTAACACTATTTGTGCTTCATATGGTTCATGTTTCGTGGAGTACTGTAGCACCGTACTCTCCGTGCGCTGTAGACCTAGTTCTGTTAACATTGATCTCACAGTTCATTCTCGACCGGACAGTAGAGAAAGCGGTACTATGTTACTACATTACTGTTCATATAGTTGACATGCGCACAACATCATTTGTTGTCGTCAGAACTACACTAGCAACAAGATTATGTAGTACTGACGTATGAACCACCGCACATCCCTAGTAGTAGGAGCATTGTGTATGTTCAAGTGGCTGCCGTGTTTCGCACTCCTCCGTCGTAAGAGTGGAAACGCTTGCCGTAATCATTTTTTTCTTCACAAAAATAGTGGACACGCTCTACCGTGCGGATCCTCCTCCAGCCATGCACTAAATTACTCACTTTCGCTGACGTTTGGGACAGCCAGCATCGGGGTCCACCAGCCATGCACTAAATTACTCCATAGTAGAGTGACGGTAGACTACCCCGATCGAAGCGCCGCAGTAATGCCCAATGAGCCGTCAAATCACAAAACCCCCTCCTTTCTAGCAGTAAGTTGGACGGACGAAGCAACCATCATTCAACTCTTCTCTCTCGGCTTCCTCTCTACCCAACTCGCTTTTCCCTCATCTTGTTCCTCATTTCTTCAAGAAAACCCCGACCTGCTTCTACCATTGTTCTTCTCTCCCAAAGAAGGAAAGGTGAGCGCATCAATGGTGTTGATTATGGCCAAGGCCCGGTCTTGCAACCCCGAGACTGATCCTATAACTCCCTTTCTTTTCTTCTTTTGGGTTTGTGATTATGGTTTCCTTTCTTTTCTTTCTATTCGACAGTTTCTTGATGGACGCTGGAGCACCGGCCGAAGTGATGTCTATGGCTCTGGCCAAAACCGTCGAGGCTCATGGTATGAAGAAGCGCAAGCACCCCGCCGAGACTACCGTAGACAAGCTCAAAGCCATCGCCCTGTCCAAGCCCCCCTCTCCGGGATCCCTCATTAAGCAAGTCCAGGTAATATCTCTTCTTGACGATCTTTTTCTCGATCTTGATCGTGTTTTTTCATCTAACACGCAGTACTAGTACTAGTAGTACAACTTTCTGGGTGATCTTGCATGTGATTTTTGTGTTCCAAATGACGGTTCTAAATTCCTCTTTTGACCAAAACATGCGAGAGGTTGACACTGATTTCTTATAGGTTACTTTCAACTACTCCCTCTGTCCCAAATTTCTTGTCTTAGATTTGTCTAGATACGGATGTATCTAATACTAAAATGTGACTTGATACATCCGTATCTAGACAAATCTAAGACAAGAATTTTGGGACGGAGGGAGTACTTTATGAACATCAATGCTACCTTTGAAGAGGGTATATTTGCCTCGGTAACTTGTGTTATGGATATTGCAAGTAATCCCTCTGCTCTCATGCCTTTGAAGACATGTTCTAGTGTCTTTGTTCACTCATTTCTGTGCGTATATGTAGTCATATATGGAGTATAATATCGAAAATCATCTTATATTTCTGAACGGAGGTAGTAATAAAATATGGTTTCTGTTTGAATTAGAACCAGGTCCCCGGTGGAGATGAAGTTCTCAAAGTCATGCCGTGTGAACTGGAAGACCCGAGGATGAGTTCTACTGCTAAACTGTCCAGCTGTTGTGTCCTTGTCACCACGTGTCCTGAACTAGTGTTTTCCTGTAACATTGTTGGCAGGCATGTTCTCGAGGCTGTACTTGACCACAACAATTTCCTGGCTGTGCCTTCGATTACGGAGGGTGTGGTTCTTGTAAAGCATCCCAACAAATCTGATGCGTCATGTCTTCATGATCATGTTTATAAGTGGAAAGACCACTCTGTTAGGTTCTCCAAGGTTGACGATATGGTGATGGTGCATGTAGACATCACTCACGAAGTCCATGGCCTAGTCAGTTATGCGGGGTTCACCCCGTAGTTCGGTGGCAAGAAATAGTCTGCAGATTTTAATTAGTGCAACTTTGCTTGTCTGTAGTAAGTACTATTGTTCAGTACTTGATTTGTGTTTGTGAACCCTGTATTGTTTATTAGTACTGCCGCTTTTGGTGTGTGGTCAGTCCTGAGAACGGTCTATGTTAATGTCTGTCCACTCAATTCAGTCTATATATTTTGAAGTATCCAGCTTTTTTGTGAGGACGGTTTATCAATTATGGTTACACTCCAATATCTGTATGCATTGCAGGGTTTATCGCACCCACCAGGATTTCCAATCCCATGGATGTTCGGTCCATACGATTTGTCACGACCTTTGGACTGTCCTGCTTGTGGGAGTAGGCGGGGCCCCTGCATGCCACCCGTAGTTGGACGATCAATCTTCTATTAGTACTTCAACATAGTGATTTCCTGGTAAGGATTCACTCGTGTCACATCAAGTAAATCTTATTGATTTACTGTCTAAATCTTATTGATTTAATGTCATGTTTTCTTTCTTTTCTGCAATTTTACGATGCAGGTTTTGCCATGTGACATTCATCACAGAATAAACCATTTGGTTTGCTCTACGATGGCTATTTTTGCAGGTTTCACTTCTTATGTCGTGTCAGTAACGAAGGCACTGCCCATCACTTATATTACTGGAAAAAATTGGATCAGCCTGTTGTCTGAGTACAAGCTGAATCCCTATGATGAACTGCAGTTTGGTTTAACAAAAACGCCACAATTAGTCCTTCTCGCGTTTAAAAGAAATGAAGAAAAAACTGGATCACAGTCACGAAGCCTAGTCAAGTTAGAAAGCTGATCATAGCAGACCAGACACGATCGCCGTTGTCTCGCACATCGGTACCACCTTCAGCAACGGATCGAGCACCGGCAGTTGCTCTAGCACTGATAGCGGCAGCAGCTCAGTCTGATCCAGCTGAGGATTGGGCACCGACCGCGTCAGCGGATCAGGCTGATCTACTGGAGGATCGGGCATCGACACCGGCACCTGCTCCGACACCGGCACCAGCTCTACAAGGAGCACCATCTCCGGCAGCAGCAGCAGCTGCGGCACCTTCACCAACACTTGCACTTGCATCTGCTCCGGCCGTTGCAGCGCCAACCGAACGAGCAGTTGCACCGGCATCAGACTGGGCTGCAGTTCGCACTTCATATACCAAAGTCCTTACAAAAACCGACATGTCCACCTTCTTGGTACGCATTGGCCACCCAAGTGTTTCGTTCTTTTTTTCTTTCCATGTTGTTTCGCATGATTCACTGTGTTGATCTAACTGTTTGGGTATGTCTTCTTGTTTGCAAACAGAGAATTCCAAGAGCAACGAGGGAGTCGTTCAACAATCCGGGCGACAGCGGCCAAGTTTCTCTTACCATGCGCAGCCTTGGTGTGAATGAACCTGCTCAATATACCGTAAGTACAAAGGATGGTCGCATGATGATTGATGCTAAAGGATGGTCAAGGTTCAAATCTAAATCATATCTTGCGGTAGGTGATGATCTCAAAATCGAACTTTCTTGGCAAGGAGAGCTAGTCCAAATAAACTTTGAAATTCTTCAGTAGCAGCACGCAACTGCCGAACTGATCTATCCTCCGAGAGATTTTGATGTAATAATATGGCATGGTGAAACAAGTGTCATGTGTGTATAAGTAATACGACAGTATTATTTATCACATGGTATATCGTTGATAGAATTGCAACTCTCATTGCTGGTTAGGAACTGTCGTTCGATTTCATTCCAAACAGCTGCCGTGCTTTATTCAATTTTGTGTATTCGCCTTGCGACAGCATCTAAAACCAGCGCCGTGCCGATCGCTTGCAATATGAAAAGCGCTGAGGTAGAACACATGGGCCCCCAAACATGCAGGGTGGGCCTGCGGCCCAAAGTCCAGAACCATGAGCCTGTCTGAGTATTATATTCTCAGCTGAACCCCCATAATGCCCGTGCGTTGCACGTAACATCAAGATGCATTTGTATGAGTATTTTATCTTGTGAGAGAAAAGGATGAATGAGGGAAGGCCTTATTTGTAAATGTGGAGAGGTGTGTGGGTACCTTTTTGCAAAATTGCCATAGTTTCCTTCCTATCCGTTAGATATAAATCAGACGGCCTATATTGCAGGATGGCAGGCACACCATCATCACCAACTCGTCTATACTGTGTTAAAAACAACTCTGTTTTTTATAATTATATATGTTATATATATTCCCTTTGATTTTTCTTATGTATAAAGTTGTGATATAAAAGATTTGTATATTTCTTTACAGAGGGAGTATCTCTCTGTCAAAAATATATTTTTGTGTAACTAGTTACTCCTGTCTTTCTACTTCCTTTCGCTGATATGTGGGGCATCCGGCAATGGGGTCCACGTGCCATATGCACAAATTGGAGTGCACAACTACACGGTAGACACACCCCGGTTGCAGGGCCGTGGTAATGCCCAATGAGCCGTCAAATCACAACCCCCCCCCCTTTCCAGCTTTAGCAGTAAGCTGGACGGACGAAGCGGCAATATTTCACTGGGCCTGAATCCCCTTCTCCCTCGTCTGCTTGTTCAAAGAAAACCCCCTCTCGGCGATTGCATAGGGTTTTCTCATGGAGAACCAGGTACGAATTCTTCATCCATCCCCGATAAATCCAAGTCCCTTGGTCGCGGGTAATCCTAGGATGGCAGCCGCCGCCGTTGATGCATTTTTCTTCCTACTGAATCTAGTGTGTTTCATTTGCAGTGCCCAAAGTGCGAGGACCCTATAGGTTTCTGCGCCCTCGGCGAGACGCCACACTTGTTCCTTCTCATCCTAACACAGGATTTTAAAACGCGCACAGTATGTTCCTAGAATCCTCTTTTCTATCCGGGAGGGTGGATTTTTTTTGAACATGATGTCGACTAATTTGGAAATTTGGATTGCTATTTGGATAAAAGGTACTACCAGTACGATGGTCAACACTGACATGAAGGAGGAAGTTATTTCTAGATTTGGATAGGGAATACATTGTGTTCTCATATTATTTTTCCTGCAGTGCATTATTTGCTCTGCCAGAACACATGTACTCAAGATGCTCAGCCTTGCCATAACTGAATACACCAGTTTAATGGTCACAGTGAAGACAAGCCATGGATATAAGTTCCGAGTTGGGTTCATGAACCAAGAAGATCGCTGCTTTTTTTATGGCCGAACTTGGATAAAATTTCTCAAGTGTTATGGACTGAAAGTTGGTGCGCGAATGTTGATGGAAATAGCAGAACCTGGTCTCATCTTCACTGTGATCTTCCACCCTGACGTCGTTCCAATTGTTCATCCATGTTAGTTTTGTATCTGGTTCTTGCTTGTCGCCTCGATTACTTCTTAATCCACCTATTCTATCTAACTAATCACAATTTAACTATAGAAGTAGCAACAAATCTCTCACGAAGATGCTACTTCTAACTAATATTTTCTTATAATTGGTGGCACGTGTAGGTTTTTTCAGAGTTAAGCAGGCTGCTCGTTTGTTATTCTGTAACAACTCGGCTGTTATTGATGGCACTGAAGTTGACTGGGACGACATCCACAAGTTCCTACACTTTACTGATCGTCTTGAGGTCCTTGTGGGGCGTTTCAATGGTGGAAGGCCACGTGGGATATGTGTGCCACTGCTGCACTCGTTGAACAGGTCCAACTGTGTCGAGAAACTTATGGTACGAGTTGTTTTCTGTTATATATGTTGTTCATAAACTATTGCTTATACACACTTTTACAGCTGTGATCTTCTTGAAACAGAAACTGCCCAGTTCTATTGTTCCTATATAGATGCCTGACCATGGTCGGGTCAGACTTGCGCTTGGTCACAACATGATGTTTATGTCGACCTACTCCATTCCCTTTGGAGGTGAAAGGATACTTATTCATGGGTAGTCTCAAATAATAAAGGCATGTCCATCTTGGAGAATAGGACAGAAGATTATGTTCCTGCTTTTCCATGGCTCTAAAGCGAATATCCTGTTTATTGACCACATTGCGAGATGAAGCCACTTTTAGAAAGTTGTGGATGCGTGGGGTGGTGCCTGGGCCTTGTCCTCGGGCTTGGCGGCCTCACCCTTGGTTAACTATAGGCAAAGTAGCACTGTTTGAGGCGTGCTTTGTACGGTTGAACCTGTATAAGTACTCATACTGCTTTCAGTTATGGTTGTTAAGTGCCCCTGCTGGTTTCAGTTAAGGTTGTTAAGTACTCCTGCTGCTTTTACGGTCTGTCATGTTTCTTCAGTCCTGTCTTCCTCCAGCCGCCAAAACCAAACCAGCGTCGGCGGGGCCGCCTGCTTCAGCCTCCCATGGCTGGTTGCGCCACAACGCACCCATCGCCGCCCCACCGTCTCCTAAATTGTTAACGCCGACGTCCGAGGCCTCCCCGTCGTCCTCCGCATGCTTTGGTGCGCTCGCCGCGGCGCCGCCCTCTCGCGTTGTCAACATGGTCAACAAACAACAGAATCGGCAGAAGTACGTGGAGAGGATGACAGTACGGGCCCACCATGTCAGCGTATGGAAAAATAAAATGCTTCCTCCTAGTGTTTTCCTGACATCTGGGACCCACGACATTGTGAGCGTATATAGTCAATAGACAAGAGAACATCACAAGATCGGCTGACACCTGGGGCCTTTTTTTGTTATTGTTGAGACGGAGCGGGGTTTGAACTGGGCTGTGGCCCGTCTAGCCCAGGCTTATATTTTATGTTCACCATGTGACCAGCTCAGCTATTTTTTCTTTGTGAAAATGAGCCCAGTTTATTTTTTCTGAAGAATACCCAATCCAGGCCTACTTATTTTCTATGCGCTGATGGGCTGCAACTCTTTCAAGACGCCTGCAAATCTTGAAAGTAATATGAAATGGGTTGTAAATGTAAAAACAGATGACAAGTTGGCAATTACTTTATAATTTCTAAACTTTTTCACATTTTCAGATTCCTATTTCACTAGGCATTAACCTAATTTAAATATATCTTTAAAGTACTTTAAATCTGGCTCGACATTTCGGTATTAAAAATAGTTTGGAACCCACAGAAATATGCGAAATTGGCCCTGGCCAACCAAAAAAATGGACTGCAATAAATTGCATAAGAAGTCGCAATGAGCTATATATAAATTATTAAAAAAAGAGGGAATGGTCTGACTTATGGGCCTATTAACTTGACGCGTATGCAAGATTTTTTTAGTTATTATATACGTCAACAAATGATTCTAGCAGACGTAACCGTTGGATGTCAATCCAACGGCCGTCGTGTTTCTTCAATCTCTGATCTTCTTGCTCCAGCCGCCAAATCCAGTGCCGGCGGGACCACCTGCTCCCGCCTCCCATGCAGGCCTCACCGCCCCCTACTACTCCCACCGCTGGCCAGGGCATCCCTCTACTCACCCACACCCCCTGTTATTCTGCGATGACAGCAGCCTCACACCGCAGCCGAACCAGTGAACCCTCGTACTCCTCTCCACGTGGGCATCCACTGTCGCGTCTTCCCCGGCTCCGCGTCGTCCCCTTCCTAGGCTTCGCCGTCGTCCACCGCCCTGGTGCTCTCGGCGCGGCGTGGTCAGCGTGGTCAAGGAACGACTTCCATCGGAAGAGTACTGTCGTGGAGAGGCTGGCAGCTGGGTCCACGGCAACCGCAAGGAAGTGCCTCCTTATTACGCGGAAAATAATTATTCCTCCACCTGACAGCAGGGACCCACCGGACGGGCCACCGTATTTGGCAAAAAAAACCTATCCCCTGACTGCTGGGACCCACCGGACGGGCCACCGTATTTCGTGAAAAAAAGTTCCCCTCGCTGTCAGCTCGGACCCACCGGAAGTGCCTCCTTATTACGCACAAAAAAATGAATACTCCCCCTGCTAGTTGGGACCCACCTTGGTGGGAGGCTGACTTGTGGGCCTACTAAGTTGACGGGGACAGAGTGCTTTGTCAACTTAGTCAATATGAACGATTCTAGCTCCAGTGACCGTACGATGTCTATCCAACGGCCGTAGTGCTTCTTCAACCTCTGGTCTTCTTGCTCCAGCCGCCCAAAGCAGCGTCGGTCGTGTCGCATGCTCCTGCCTTCCGTGGCCGACTGTGATGCCGCGGAGGCCTCACCGCCCCCTACTACTCCCACCGCTGGCGAGGCCATCCCTCTACTCACCCACACCCCCTGTTATTCTGCGGCGACGGCAGCCTCACACCGCAGTCGAACCAGTGAACCCTCGTACTCCTCTCCGCGTGGGCATCCACTGCTGCGTCTTCCCTGGCTCCGCGTCGTCCCCTTCCTAGGCCTTGCCGTCGTCCACCGCCTTGGTGCTCTCGGCGCGGCGTGGTCAATGTGGTCAATGACCGACTTCCATCGGAAGAGTACTGTACGTGGAGAGGCTGACAGCTAGGTCCACGGCAGCCGCAAGGAAGTGCCTCCTTATTACGCAGAAAATAATTATTCCTGCACTTGACAGTGGGGACCCACCAGACAGGCCACCGTATTTTGTGAAAAAAAAACGTTTCCCCCCTGACTGCTGGGACCTACCAACTACATCTTCGCACGCAAGGAAATGCGTCCGGGCAAAAAAAACGATTCGCCCCCCTGACTGCTGGGACCCACCAGCTACATCTTCGCACGCAAGGAAGTGCCTGACAGTCGGGACCCACCTGGTCGAAGCGTACGTAGCGTTGTCATTCTGGTCGCGAACGTGTATGTACATACTGGTCGATGTAGAGGCGCGCACGTGTTGTAGTAGAGGCGCGCACGTAGCATGTACACGTACGTACAGCGGCCAGGGTGCAAGAAAGTAAATACAGCCACCACCGTCTACTGTTCATCCAGCCCTCCACGGTGTGGTCCTGTTCATCCGGCCCTCCACGGGGTCCTGTTCATCTAGCCCCAACCGGCTCGATCGATCGGGGTCTTGTTCATCCAGAGGCAACACCACGGGGTCCTGTTCATCCACCCCCACCGGGAACTGTTCATCCAAACCCCCCCAGCAACGCTCACTGTTCATCCAGAGGCAGCATCGATCGGCTTCAGTTAGCAGCAGTAGCGAAGGAATCGCTCGATCGGGTTCAGTTAACAGCCATCGATCGATCACTCGGGTTCAGTAACGCGTAGCCTGCAGTGCAATCGCTCGGGTTCAGTTAGAGCCCAACGCCTCGCTCGGGTTCAGTTAGAGCCCAACGCCTCGCTCGGGTTCAGTTAGATCCCAACGCCTCGCACCCATGCGCGTGCGTGTACGAGAGAAACGCACATCGCTCGGCCCCGACCACCCACCGTAACCGGGAACACCCCGATATTTTCCTCGCCCTCGCTTCTACCATGGTTTTTCCGTCATGGACGGCCCAAAGAATGTCATGCAGCTGCGTCTCCGGCCCGCCCAGGACGAAAAGCCCATTTTCTGTCATGATTTTTTGTCATAGAAGTAGGACCCCACCACATCTATGATGATACCGGGTTTTGTCACAATTATTGTCATAGAAGTGTCATAAGTATGACAGAAAAAAATTCGTTCGGCCCAAAATGTCACGGATGTGTCTTTTTCTTTGTAGTGCTCGCCCCACACCAAGAAAAGGCATTGGTTGATTTCTTGCGCGCGAACTAGGAGGTGTTCGCATGGGAGCCCAAGGACCTGATTGGAGTCTCGAGGGGGGTAATCGAGCATCACCTAAGGGTGTGCCCTAATGTGCGCCCGGTGAAGCAGAGGGCGCGGCGGTAGTCCACAGAGAAGCAGTCGTTCATCGTCCAAGAAACCCGCAAGCTATAGGATGCAGGTGTCATTCGGGAGGTGCGGTACCCAGAATGGTTGGCGAACCCGGTCATCATCCCCAAGAAAGGCGGGAAGGAATGCATGTGCGTCGATTTCACCAACCACAACAAGGCTTGCCCTCAAGACCCCTTTCCGCTTCCGCGCATCGACCAGATCATCGACTCCACCGCCGAGTGCGACCTGTTGTGCCTCCTGGACGCATTCTCAGGGTATCACCAAACCAAGATGGTGGTGCAAGATTATGAGAAGACAGCTTTCCTGACCCCATGCGGGGTGTATTGCTACACTTGCATGCCTTTTTGCCTGCGTGACGCCGGGGCAACCTTCCAGCGGTTGATGCACATCGCTTCGGGCCAGCAGCTCAGGAGGAACGCCGAGGCCTACTTCGACGACATAGTGGTGAAGTCTCGGGAGGCAAGGACCCTCATCGAGGACCTAGAAGAAACGTTCGCCAGTCTGCGCAAGGTGGACCTGCGGCTCAACCCGGAGAAATGTGTGTTTGGTGTCCCCTCCGGCAAGCTGTTGGGCTTTCTGGTGTCGCACAGGGGAATCGAGGCAAACTCGGAGAAGGTCAAGGCAATAGAAAGGATGAGTCCGCCACAGGCTCTTAAGGAAATGCAAAAGCTAGCGGGCTGTGTGACCTCGCTGGGGCGCTTCATCTCCAAGCTGGGGGAGCGTGCCCTCCCGTTCCTCAAGCCGATGAAGAAGAGGGGGCCGTTCGAGTGGACTCTGGAGGCTGACGCGGCGTTTCAGGACCTCAAGAGATACCTCACCAGCCCACCAGTGATGGTGGCGCCGTGGCCTCTTGAGCCCCTGGTGCTTTACCTGGCCGCCACGCCACACTCTGCCAGTGCGGTGCTGGTGGCCGTCCGAGAGGAGCACCAAGCCAAGGACCTGCCATGCGACGTCATACACCAGGACAAGACAATGCAGCTTCAGGACGGTGCTCCTGAGGCTCCGGCGGCACTAGCACAGGACCAGGCCCCTCAGGACGGCGCTCCTGAGGCCCTGGCTACCCCCCGCAAGCGGCCAAGCTCCTGAGGTCCCCCAACCTCAGGAGGTACAAGACCTCACCAGCACTTCTGCTCTCCTCGAGAACCCGATGTACTTCGTCAACATGGTATTGCGCGATGCGTGGGCGTGCTACCAAATGCCGCAAAAGCTCTTGCTCGCACTTCTCGTCGCCTCACGCAAGCTGTGCCACTACTTCCAAGGCCACCCCATCAAAGTCGTCTCGGCTTACCCACTGGAGGGGGTGCTCCGAAGCCCCAATGCTGCGGGAAGAGTCACCGAATGGAACATCGAGTTGTAGGTGTTCTAGTTGGAGTTCAGCACCACTAGAGTCATCAAGGGAGCCACGCTCGCCGACTTCGTGGCGGAGTGGACCGACGTTCCCAGCCCCGAAGCAGGCGAGGACCGACCCCTCTCACCAGGGAGCGAGGCACCAGGCGGTTGGGTCATGTACTTCGATGGCGCCCTCACACGCCAGGGCGCGGGGGCTGGAGTCGTGCTCATCTCGCCCACCCAGGACAATCTCTGCTATGCCGTGCAGCTCTAGTTCCAGCAGGGCGAGAAGGTCTCCAACAACATCGCGGAGTACAAGGGCTTGATCACCGGTCTCAAGGCTGCGGCAGCCTTGGCAGTGAAGCGCCTCACCATCAAGGGAGACTCCCAGCTCCTCGTCAACTTCTCCAACAAAGTATACGAGCCGAAGGACGAGCACATGGAGGCATATCTTGCGGAGGTACGCAAAATTGAGAAACAATTCTTGGGCTTGGAACTGCAGCATGTGCCTCGAGGCACGAACAAGGAAGCCGATGATATTGCAAAGAGAGCATCCACGCGCCTGCCTCAGGAGCCCGATGTCGTCGATGAGCGGCTCTTCAAGCCTTCAGCAGCCTCGCCCGCTGCAGAGGCAGCACTGCTTCAGGAGGAGCTCCCCCAGCACCAACCTCGGGAGCTCCCGCCTGTGGCCCAACCTCAGGAGCGCGTCTGCTCCTCGCGCTCGAGCCTCAGGTGGGGTGCTGGACCAAGGAGTTCAAGGCGTACCTGCTTTAGTGAACCCTGTCGGAGAAGGGAGAAGATGCGGAACACATGGCTCGGCAGGCCACCGCCTACTGCATTCAGGATGGTGAGCTCTACCGGAAACGGCCAAATGATGTTTCTTTGCGATGCATCTCCAGGGAGCAGGGGTGTGAGCTGTTGATCGACATACACGGTGGGGACTGCGGGCATCACTCGTCATCGCGCACCCTCGTGGGCAAGGCGTTCCGCAGCGGATTCTATTGGCCCACGGCGCTCAACGATGCCACCGAGCTGGTGAGATCCTGCCAAGCTTGCCAGTACCACGCCAAGCAAACCCACCAGCCTGCTCAGGGTCTCCAGACCATCCCGCTCTCGTGGCCTTCCGCGGTCTGGGGGCTGGACATCTTGGGCCCATTCCCCAGAGCGCCCGGGGGCTACCGCTACCTTTACGTCGCCATCGACAAGTTCACCAAGTGGGCGGAGGTGGAGGCTGTCTGCACCATCCTAGCCGGCTTGGCAGTCAAGTTCATCAAGGGCCTCATGAGCCCGTTCGGGGTCCCAAATCGTATCATCACCAACAACGGTTCGCAGTTCACTAGCAACCTCTTCAAAACATACTGTGCTAACCTTGGAACGCAGATATGCTATGCCTCAGTGGCACACCCCAGGAGCAACGGCCAAGCCGAGCGTGCAAGTGCAAAGGTCCTGAGGGGCCTCAAGGCAAGAACTTTCAAGAAGAAGCTTGAGGCATGCGGCAGGGGCTGGCTGGACGAGCTCCAGTCCATGTTGTGGTCCATCCGCACCACCGCGACCAAGCCAACCGGTGAAACTCCATTCTTCCTCGTCTACGGAGCCGAAGCGGTTCTCCCACACGAGGTCAAACATTGCTCCGCGCGGGTCTTAGCGTTTGACGAGGCACGCCGGGATGCCACACGGGGGATGGACCTCGTGCTGGGGGAGGAACGTCGCCGTCAAGCCTCGCTCCAAGCGGCAAGGTACCAGCAGGCACTGCGGCGGTACCACTGCCGCAGTGTCCGCTCCAGGATGCTCAAGGTGGGTGATGTCGTCCTGAGGTGGGTCCTCTCTAGGAAGGGGCTGCATAAGCTCTCTCCCATGTGGGAGGGCCCGTTTAGGGTTTCCCACGTCTCCAGGCCTGGTGCTGCACGCCTGGAGACGCAGGACGGGATCCCCATCCAGTACGCCTAGAACATCCAGCACCTCCGGAAGTTCTACCCATGAAGCAAGGCCCAGTGCCTGTGAAGGTCTCCGCTCGTGACACTCTCACGTAATAATGAGTAGGGTTGTACACGCCCCGGAGTCTCCGGAGTGCCCCCCTCGGGCCTCGGGGGCTCCCTCCCACGTCCTAGTGGCAGCACTTAGCTCCGCGCTGGTGAGAAGACTAGAGTAGGTGCCGGACGCGACTGTTCATTTGCTTACTTTTTGTAGCTGGTTTGCAACCTTTTAATGGAATCTGTAGTCCTAGTGTTTCTCGGTTGCCATATGGGTTTTTCTCCTTTTGCTTCACTCATTTTTGTTTTTCTTTCGGATCAGGGAGAACGGCATGTGCCCGTCGCTCTTCCTCGCGCCCCTCGCGCGGGGGTTGGGCAGGTGTGCACGTGTGTTGGGCTCGCCCACGCCGCAAACACACCACGCCAAAGCCTTGTCGCCCCAGAGCTTCGGCTTCCTTGATCTTCGCGAGGCGCCCTTGAATGAGCTCATGATTTACGCACCCTCTTTAAGTCCATGCCCCCCGGGTACTGCGACGCGGTGCACTAAGCCATGACTAGCACATGCCTGAGGGCTCGCGCAAGGAAGAACAGGACACCCGACAAGTCTTCTAACAATTCTGCAGATTTATGATGTCTCCTGAGGCCAACGGCTCCTAAGTCGGCGGCAAGGGGGGATTACCAGATGCTGAAGGGTGCACCCTCACGAGGAGAGAAGCTACCGCGAATGTACCAAGCTAAGTTATCCTATCACACCTACTCAGAACATGAACACCACAGCATAACACAAGAACAATAAACATAGCATAGTGGCATAAATACCATGGTTCATTACGCGCCCCAGCAGGGCCCTCTACTTTTTTCAAAATGCAGGAGAAAGGAAAGGTTAAACAAAAGCGGCCCACATGACCGCAGCAGCTCCCGAGGCCTGGCTCAGGAGGCCTTCGGGTTCGGCCTGAGCCTTCCTCCCGCTTCACCAGGGCGTGGCAGCGAGAAGATCCGCCACCTCCCTCAAAGCGAGCCCGGCGACGTGGCGGCTGGTCATAGCTGCCGCTACTTGTGCTCTCGCTGGAAGAGGAGCCATGATGACCCACAAGTGTAGGGGATCTATCGTAGTCCTTTCGATAAGTAAGAGTGTCGAACCCAACGAGGAGCGGAAGGAAATGATAAGCGATTTTCAGCAAGGTATTCTCTGCAAGTACTGAAATAAGTGGTAACAGATAGTTTTGTGATAGGATAATTTGTAACGAGCAACAAGTAACAAAAGTAAATAAAGTGCAGCAAGGTGGCCCAATCCTTTTTATAGCAAAGGACAAGCCTGGACAAACTCTTATATGGAGTAAAGCGCTCCCGAGGACACATGGGAATTATCGTCAAGCTAGTTTTCATCGCGTTCATATGATTCACGTTCGGTACTTTGATAATTTGATATATGGTGGACCGGTGCTTGGGTGCTATTCTTTCTTGAACATGCATCCCACTTATGATTAACCTCTATTGCAAGCATCCGCAACTACAACAAAAGTATTAAGGTAAACCTAACCATAGCATCAAACATATGGATCCAAATCAGCCCCTTACGAAGCAACGCATAAACTAGGGTTTAAGCTTCTGTCACTCTAGCAACCCATCATCTACTTATTACTTCCCAATGCCTTCCTCTAGGCCCAAATAATGGTGAAGTGTTATGTAGTCGACGTTCACATAACACCACTAGAGACTAGACAACATACATCTCATCAAAATATCGAACGAATACCAAATTCACATGACTACTAATAGCAAGACTTCTCCCATGTCCTCAGGAACAAACGTAACTACTCACAAAGCATATTCATGTTCATAGTCAGAGGGGTATTAATATGCATAAAGGATCTGAACATATGATCTTCCACCAAATAAACCAACTAGCATCAACTACAAGGAGTAATCAACACTACTAGCAACCTACTAGTACCAATCCCGGACTTGGAGACACGAATTGGATACAAGAGATGAACTAGGGTTTTGAGAGGAGATGGTGTTGGTGAAGATGTTGATGGAGATTGCCCTCTCCCGATGAGAGGAGCGTTGGTGATGACGATGGCGATGATTTCCCCCTCCCGGAGGGAAGTGTCCCCGGCAGAACAGCTCGGCCGGAGCCCTAGATTGGTTCCGCCAAGGTTCCGCCTCGTGGCGGCGGAGTCTCGTCACGAAATGTTGCTTATGATTTTTTTCCTTGACGAAAGACCTCATATAGCAGAAGATGGCCACCGGAGAGCCAACAGGGGGCCCATGAGGCAGGGGGGCGCGCCCTGGGGGGTAGGGCGCGCCCCCACCCTTGTGGCGAGGTGGGGCCCCCTCTGACGTACTTCTTCCGCTCAATATTTTTTATTATTTCCAAAAATAACTTTCGTGGAGTTTCAGGACTTTTGGAGTTGTGCAGAATAGGTCTCTAATATTTGCTCCTTTTCCAGCCCAGAATTCCAGCTGCCAGCATTCTCCCTCTTTATGTAAACCTTGTAAAATAAGAGAGAATAGGCATAAGTATTGTGACATAACGTGTAATAACAGCCCATAATGCAATAAATATCGATATAAAAGCATGATGCAAAATGGACGTATCAAGCCACCGCTGCGGAACGAGCCGCGGCCGTCGCCAAGGGCAAGCTCACCCTCAGCGTAGCCACGGCTGTCGTCAAGGCCAAGCTCATCGTCGCTGTCGTCGTCTTCGGGGCAGCACCCTGCGCGATGGCCATCTTCCCCAAACACCCTCACGTAGAGGGTCGCGACACCGTCGTACTTAAAGTGGAGGGTGCACCTCCCGCTCAGGCCGCGCGCGTGGCAAACGCCTGCCAGCCACAGGTCAAGGCCACGTTCCCGGCAGCGGAAACTTCGACCCCGACCCATGAAGCCTTGCTGCAGCAACCGTCAGCCTGCAGCCAGAGGCCTTCAAGGCCAGCGACCGGCATCTCGCCCACGAAGAAGCGGGGGAGCGAGAGCTAGGTGCCGGTCGGCCTCTCCGACCACACAACAAACTCCGGGAGCACCTCCGCCGAATGGAAGCGCGGCCGAGGAGGCCTACGGTTGGACTCCGTTTGGTATTGATTTCCTGCGAATTAAAAAACAAGCAAAAAACAGCAACTGGCGCTGGGCACTATGTCAATAGGTTAGTCCCAAAAAATGATATAAAGTTGCTATAAAATGATTGTAAAACATGCAAGAATGATAATATAACAACATGGAACACAGAGAAAGATAGGGGCTTATTGTTTCGCCTCCCAACCTTTTACCTCAAGGGTAATGTCAACAATAATAACTCATGCTGACTTACATCCAATTAGATATATCTATCAGGATCTTTCGAACATACTGTGCTTGCCAAAGGATAAAGTATAAAAAGGAAAGGTGAAGATCACCATGAATCTTGCATAAGGTAGAAGATAATAATAAAAGATAGGCCCTTCGTAGAGGGAAGCAGAGGTTGCCATGCGCTTTTATGGTTGGATGCACAAAATCTTAATGCGAAAGAACGTCACTTTATATTGCCCCTTGTGATATGAACCTTTATTATGCAGTCCGTCGCTTTTATTTCTTCCACATCACAAGATCGTATAAAGCTTATTTCCTCCACACCAATCAACCATACATATTTAGGGAGAAATTTTTATTGCTTGCACCGATGACAACTTACTTGAAGGATCTTAGTCAATCCATAGGTAGATATGGTGGACTCTCATGGCAAAACTGGTTTAAGGGTTTTTGGAAGCACAAGTAGTATCTCTACTTGGTGCTAAGAATTTGGCTAGCATGAGGGGGAAAGGCAAGCTCAACATGTTGGATGATCCATGACAATATACTTTATCTCAGATATAAGAAAACATAACCCATTACGTTGTCTTCCTTGTCCAACATCAACTCTTTAGCATGTCATATTTTAATGAGTGCTCCCAATCATAAAAGATGTCCAAGATAGTATATCTATATGTGAAACCTCTCTTTCTTTATTACTTCCTATTAATTGCAACGATGACCAAAGCTATGTTTGCCAACTCTCAACAATTTTTAATCATCATACTCTTTCTATGTGAAGTCATTACTCTCAATAAGATCAATATGATCTCTTTGTTTCTTTTTATTCTTTTTCTCTTTTCTTTATTCACTCAAGATCATAGCAAAATAATCAAGCCCTTGAATCAACACTAATCTTTATTATATATAGCTCACGGACTCGATTACATAGAGGGATCATAAAGCAAAAACTCAAAACTAGATCATACCATAAACTTCATTCTACTAGATCAAGATGCTACTAATAGGATCGAACTAAGGAAAACGGTAAAGATAGGAGTGTGATGGTGATACGATACCGGGGCACCTCCCCCAAGCTTGGCAGTTGCCAAGGGGAGTGCCCATACCCATGTGATTATGTCTCCTTCTTCGGTGATGGTGATGTGATATTCTTGGCGATAATGCCCCTCAGGATATGATTCTCTTCCTCGAGCTTATTGAGTTGCTGCTTGAGATCCATTATCTCCTTACGAAGCTTCTGTGTAATGGCTAAAGCCCCTTTCACCCAAGGGTGTTGCATAGCTGCGGGAGAACAAGTGACACTCTTCTTCATATTTCCATAAGAAAGAAATTTAACATTGGAAGGGATAACCGAGTTTGGAATAGCTGAGCTCTGTAGTTCCCCCATCGTGAACCCAGCTCGGAAGCGAGAAGTGACTTCTTGATCCTCAATAGCATCTATCCTCATCAATTCAGCCTCCATCTCTTCCTCCGTTGCTGGCCCAAAGTGGTCAGCATCGCTGTTTGTTCTTGGCCTCGATGCCGGATGAGACACCCAGCTCTCCCCTACTGACTCTTGAGAAGACATCTTGCTCTAATCTGCAGCAGCAATAGCTTGAAACAAGAACAGAGGATAATTGCGTGATACGGGAGTCAAAACCTTTGGGAGAATATATAATGAATTTTTACCGACCAAAATACGTATTGTGCAAGAAAACGGAGTCCGAAGAGCACACGAGGTGCCCACGAGGTAGGGGGCGCGCCCAGTAGGGTAGGGCGCGCCCTCCACCCTCGTGGAGGCCTCGTGTCCTTCCCTGACTGCTTCTTATTTTTCTATTTTTCTAAATATTCCAAAACGGAGAAATATTGCCTTAAAAACTGTTTTGGAGTCGGTTTACTTACCGTACCACATACCTATTCCTTTTCGGAGTCTAAAACGTTCCGAAAAGTGTCCCTTATGTATTCCTCCGGGGTTACGGTTTCAATAACATTGGTTTCAACATTTATGGGATTACCTGAGATATAATGTTTAATTCTTTGACCGTTCACCACCTTCGGATTTGTGCCTTCAAAGTTGTTGATTTTTATGGCACCGGAACGATAGACCTCCTCGATAACGTAGGGGCCTTCCCATTTAGAGAGAAGTTTTCCTGCAAAAAATCTTAAACGAGAGTTGTATAGCAATACATAATCACCTACATTAAACTCACGCTTTTGTATCCTTTTGTCATGCCATTTTTTAACTTTTTCTTTAAACAACTTGGCATTTTCATAAGCTTGGGTTCTCCATTCATCAAGTGAGCTAATATCAAATAACCTCTTCTCACCGGCAAGTTTGAAATCATAGTTGAGCTCTTTAATAGCCCAATATGCCTTATGTTCTAGTTCGAGAGGTAAGTGACATGCTTTTCCATAAACCATTTTATACGGAGACATACCCATAGGATTTTTATATGCAGTTCTATAGGCCCATAATGCATCATCAAGTTTCTTGGACCAATTCTTTCTAGACCTATTGACAGTCTTTTGCAAAATTAATTTGAGCTCTCTATTACTCAATTCTACTTGACCACTAGACTGTGGGTGATAAGGAGATGCAATTCTATGATTAACATCATACTTAGCAAGCATTTTACAGAAAGCACCATGAATAAAATGTGAACCACCATCATTCATTAAATATCTAGGGACTCCAAACCTCGGAAAAATAACTTCTTTAAGCATCTTAATAGAAGTGTTATGATCGGCACTACTAGTTGGAATAGCTTCTACCCACTTAGTAACGTAATCAACAGCAACTAAAATATGTGTATATCCATTAGAGGCAGGAAAGGGTCCCATATAATCAAAGCCCCAAACATCAAATGGTTCAATAACAAGTGAATAGTTCATAGGCATTTCTTGACGTCTACTAATATTACCAATTCTTTGACATTCATCACAAGATGAGACAAACTTACGGGCATCCTTGAAGAGAGTAGGCCAATAGAAACCGGATTGCAATACCTTATGTGCAGTTCTATCTCCAGCGTGGTGTCCTCCATAAGCTTCGGAGTGACACTTGCGTAGGATCTGTTCCTGTTCATGCTCAGGTACACAACGTCTAATAACACCATCTACTCCTTCTTTATAAAGATGTGGGTCATCCCAAAAGTAACGTCTCAAATCATAGAAAAACTTTTTCTTTTGTTGGTATGTGAAACTAGGTGGTATGAATTTAGCAACAATATAATTAGCATAATCAGCATACCACGGAGAAGTACGAGAAGCATTTATGACATTTAATTGCTCATCAAGAAAGCTATCATCAATAGGTAGTGGGTCATCAAGAACATTTTCTAACCTAGACAAGTTGTCTGCAACGGGGTTCTCAGCTCCCTTTCTATCAACAATATGCAAATCAAATTCTTGTAGCAGGAGAACCCATCTAATGAGTCTAGGTTTAGCATCTTTCTTTTCCATAAGATATTTAATAGCAGCATGATCAGTGTGAATAGTTACTTTAGAATCAACAATATAAGGTCTGAACTTTTCACAAGCAAATACGACTGCTAAGAATTCTTTTCCAGTAGTAGCATAATTTCTCTGAGCATTGTCTAGAGTTTTACTAGCATATTGAATAACATTTAATTTCTTATCCACTCTTTGCCCTAGAACAGCACCTACAGCATAATCACTAGCATCACACATAATTTCAAAGGGTAAATTGCAATCAGGTGGCTGAACAATAGGTGCAGAGATCAATGCTTTCTTAAGTATTTCAAATGCTTCTACACAATCATCATCAAAGACAAATGGTATATCTTTTTGTAATAAATTAGTCAGAGGCCGAGAAATTTTTGAGAACTCCTTAATGAACCTCCTATAAAATCCGCGTGGCCAAGGAAACTTCTTATACCTTTGATGTCCTTGGGACATGGCATCTTTTCAATAGCATCAACCTTGGCTTTATCAACCTCAATACCTCTTTCAGAAACTTTATGCCCCAAGACAATACCTTCATTAACCATAAAGTGGCACTTTTCGCAATTCAAGACAAGATTAGTTTCTTCACATCTCTGCAAAACTCGATCAAGGTTGCTCAAGCAATCGTCAAAAGAGGATCCATAGATGGAAAAGTCGTCCATGAAAACCTCACAAATCTTTTCACAAAAGTCAGAGAATATAGCCATCATGCATCTTTGAAAGGTAGCACGTGCATTACATAAACCAAAAGGCATACGTCTATAAGCAAAAGTACCAAAAGGGCAAGTAAAAGTAGTCTTTGATTGATCATTGGCTGACACAGGTATTTGAGAGAAACCAGAATAACCATCTAGAAAGCAAAAATGTGTATGTTTGGATAATCTTTCTAGCATTTGATCGATAAAAGGTAAGGGGTAATGATCCTTTTTAGTAGCCTTATTTAATTTGCAGAAATCAATTACCATCCTATAACCTATAATAATTCTTTGCGGAATCAATTCATCTTTATCATTAGGAACGACAGTAATACCTCCCTTCTTAGGGACACAATGGACAGGACTTACCCACTGACTATCAGCAACGGAATAAATTATACCTGCCTCCAGAAGCTTTAGTATTTCTTTTCTTACCACTTCTTTCATCTTAGGATTCAGCCTTCGTTGATGATCAACAACTGGTTTGGCATCTTCTTCCAAATTTATTTTATGTTGACATAGAGTGGGACTAATGCCCTTAAGATCATCAAGAGTATATCCAATGGCAGCATGGTGCTTCTTCAGAGTTTTCAATAATCTCTCTTCTTCATGCCCTGAAAGGTTAGCACTAATAATAACAGGATATATCTTCTTTTCATCAAGATAAGCATATTTAAGAGTATCAGGCAACGGTTTAAGCTCAAACACAGGATCACCCTTGGGTGGAGGAGGATCCCCTAGGATTTCAACAGGCAAACTGTGTTTCAGAATAGGTTCATGTTTAAAGAATACTTCATCTATTTCCCTTCTTTCATTCATAAACATATCATTTTCATGGTCTAGCAAATATTGTTCTAAAGGATCACTAGGAGGTACGGCAATAGAAGCAAGACCAATAATTTCATCCTTACTAGGCAATTCTTCTTCACGGTGTTGTCTACTAAATTTAGAGAAATTAAACTCATGAGACATATCACCCAAGCCAATAGTAACAACACTCTTTTCGCAGTCTATTCTAGCATTGACAGTGTTCAAGAAGGGTCTACCAAATATAATGGGACAAAAGCTATCTTGTGGGGAACCAAGAACAAGAAAATCAGCAGGATATTTAGTTTTCCCACACAAGACTTCAACATCTCTAACAATTCCAATGGGTGATATTGTATCTCTATTAGCAAGTTTGATGGTAACATCAATACCTTCTATCTCAGCAGGTGCAATTTCATGCATAATTTCTTTGTATAAGTCATGAGGTATAGCACTAGCACTAGCACCCATATCACATAAGCCATGATAACAATGATCTCCTATTTTAACAGAAATAACAGGCATGCCTACCACAGGTCTATGTTTATCTTTAGCACAAGGTTTGGCAATTCTAGCAGTTTCACCGCAGAAATAAATAACATGCCCATCAATATTATCAGCCAAGAGATCTTTAACAATAGCAATATTAGGTTCAACTTTAATCTGCTCAGGAGGTGTATAAGTTCTAATATTGCTTTTACGAACCACAGTTGAAGCTTTAGCATGATCCTTTATCCTAACAGGGAAAGGTGGTTTCTCAACATAAGAAGTAGGAACAACATGATCATTATAAGTGACAGTCTTTTCTTCAACTTTAGTAGGTGCAGCTACTTTTACTTCTATGGGAGGATGATATTTAAACCACTTCTCCTTGGGGAGATCAACATAAGTAGCAAAAGATTCACAGAAAGAAGCTACTATCTCAGAGTCAAGTCCATATTTAGTGCTAAATTTACGGAAAACATCGGTATCCATAAAAGATTTAACACAATCAAACTTAGGTGTCATACCTGACTCCTTACCTTCGTCGAGATCCCAATCTTCAGAGTTGCGTTTAATTCTATCCAATAAATTCCATTTGAATTCAATAGTCTTCATCATAAAAGAGCCAGCACAAGAAGTATCGAGCATGGTGCGATTGTTATCAGAAAGCCGAGCATAAAAACTTTGAATAATTATTTGTCTTGAGAGCTCGTGATTGGGGCATGAATATAACATTGATTTAAGCCTCCCCCAAGCTTGAGCGATGCTTTCTCCTTCGCGAGGCCAAAAATTATATATATAATTGCGATCACGATGAACAAGATGCATAGGATAATACTTCTGATGAAATTCCAATTTCAATCGTTTGTAGTTCCACGACCTCGTATCATCACATAGCCTATACCATGTCAATGCATCTCCCTCCAAAGATAAAGGTAAGACCTTCTTCTTAACAACATCATCGGGTATACCTGCAAGCTTAAATAATCCACAAACTTCATCCACATAGATTAGGTGCTCATCAGGATGCTTTGTTCCATCTCCTGCAAAAGGATTAGCTAGCAGTTTTTCTAACATACCCGAAGGAACTTCAAAGGGAACATTTTCATTTTCAGTAGGTTCAGTAGGTTGAGGAGCAACTCTTTGCTCTACTGGTCGGGGTGAAGATACCCCGAACAAGCCCCTCAGAGGATTACTTTCCATAGTAACAAGTGACAGTAAATTTCAGCACACTATATAAATTTTCCTTACCAAATTCCACCTACCAAAGGCGCTTCACTCCCCGGCAACGACACCAGAAAAGAGTCTTGACGACCCACAAGTATAGGGTATCTATCATAGTCCTTTTGATAAGTAAGAGTGTCGAACCCAACGAGGAGCAGAAGGAAATGATAAGCGGTTTTCAGCAAGGTATTCTCTGCAAGTACTGAAATAAGTGGTAACAGATAGTTTTGTGATAGGATAATTTGTAACGAGCAACAAGTAACAAAAGTAAATAAAGTGCAGCAAGGTGGCCCAATCCTTTTTGTAGCAAAGGACAAGCCTGGACAAACTCTTATATGGAGAAAAGCGCTCCCGAGGACACATGGGAATTATCGTCAAGCTAGTTTTCATCACGTTCATATGATTCGCATTCGGTAGTTTGATAATTTGATATGTGGGTTGACCGGTGCTTGGGTGCTGTTCTTACTTGAACAAGCATCCCACTTATGATTAACCTCTATTGCAAGCATCCGCAACTACAACAAAAGTATTAAGGTAAACCTAACCATAGCATGAAACATATGGATCCAAATCAGCCCCTTACGAAGCAACGCATAAACTAGGGTTTAAGCTTCTGTCACTCTAGCAACCCATCATCTACTTATTACTTCCCAATGCCTTCCTCTAGGCCCAAATAATGGTGAAGTGTTATGTAGTTGACGTTCACATAACACCACTAGAGGCTAGACAACATACATCTCATCAAAATATCGAACGAATACCAAATTCACATGACTACTAATAGCAAGACTTCTCCCATGTCCTCAGGAACAAACGTAACTACTCACAAAGCATATTCATGTTCATAATCAGAGGGGTATTAATATGCATAAAGGATCTGAACATATGATCTTCCACCAAATAAACCAACTAGCATCAACTACAAGGAGTAATCAACACTACTAGCAACGTACTAGTACCAATCCCGGACTTGGAGACAAGAATTGGGTACAAGAGATGAACTAGGGTTTTGAGAGGAGATGGTGCTGGTGAAGATGTTGATGGAGATTGCCCTCTCCCGATGAGAGGAGCGTTGGTGATGACGATGGCGATGATTTCCCCCTCCCGGAGGGAAGTGTCCCCGGCAGAACAGCTCTGCCGGAGCCCTAGATTGGTTCCGCCAAGGTTCCGCCTCGTGGCAGCGGAGTCTCGTCCCGAAAGGTTGCTTATGATTTTTCCCTTGACGAAAGACCTCATATAGCAGAAGATGGCCACCGGAGAGCCAACAGGGGGCCCACGAGGCTGGGGGCGCGCCCTGGGGGGTAGGGCGCGCCCCCACCCTCGTGGCCATGTGGGGCCCCCTCTGACGTACTTCTTCCGCTCAATATTTTTTATTATTTCCAAAAATAACTTTCGTGGAGTTTCAGGACTTTTGGAGTTGTGCAGAATAGGTCTCTAATATTTGCTCCTTTTCCAGCCCAGAATTCCAGCTGCCGGCATTCTCCCTCCTTATGTAAACCTTGTAAAATAAGAGAGAATAGGCATAAGTATTGTGACATAACGTGTAATAACATCCCATAATGCAATAAATATCGATATAAAAGCATGATGCAAAATGGACGTATCAAGCCACCGCTGCGGAACGAGCCGCGGCCGTCGCCAAGGGCAAGCTCGCCCTCAGCGTAACTACGGCTGTCGTCAAGGCCAAGCTCATCGTCGATGTCGTCGTCTTCGGGGCAGCACCCTGCGTGATGGCCATCTTCCCCAAACACCCTCACGTAGAGGGTCGTGACACCGTCGTACTTAAAGTGGAGGGTGCACCTCCCGCTCAGGCCGCGCGCATGGGCAAACGCCTGCCAGCCACAGGTCAAGGCCACGTTCCCAGCGGCGGAAACTTCGACCCCGACCCATGAAGCCTTGCTGCAGCAACTGTCAGCCTGCAGCCAGAGGCCTTCAAGGCCAGTGACTGGCATCTCGCCCACGAAGAAGCAGGGGAGCGAGAGCCAGGCGCCGGTTGGCCTCTCCGACCACACAACAAACTCCGGGAGCACCTCTGCCGAATGGAAGCGCGGCCGAGGAGGCCTGCGTTTGGACTCCGTTTGGTATTGATTTCCTGCGAATTAAAAAACAAGCAAAAAACAGCAACTGGCGCTGGGCAATATGTCAATAGGTTAGTCCAAAAAATGATATAAAGTTGCTATAAAATGATTGTAAAACATCCAAGAATAATAATATAACAACATGGAACAATAAAAAATTATAGATACGTTGGAGACGTATCAGCTCCGAGGTGACCTCAACTGTCTAGGGTGCTCAAACACGCAAGAGTAACAAGATCCACAATAGATTAGTGGGGGAATCAACTTTATCTTGGTGGAAGTGTGGATCTAGGCCTTCTCAACCAATCCCTAAAGAATCAACAAGTTTGATTGGCTAGGGAGAGAGATCGGGCGAAAATGAGCTTGTGGGCAACAATGGAGCTTGGGGGAGGGAGAGGTAAGTCAACTTGGAGAAGATGACTCCCTTTTATAGTGGGGAATGAAATACAACTGTCATGCACCCACATTTCGTGCACAAGCGGTAGAACCGCTCAGGCGAGCGGTACTTCTGCTGGTATGGAAGTTCCAGGCACTACATTCAACTGAGCAGGTTAGCGAGGCGGTAGTGCCGCCAGAGCGGTACTACTGCACCCACCAATGATACTTCCGCTTAGTGTTGAACAACAGCCCAAACCAGCGGTAGAAAATAGAGGCAGGGCGGTAGTGCCGCCTGATAACCCACAAGTATAGGGGATCGCAACAGTTTTCGAGGGTAGAGTTTCAACCCAAATTTATAGATTTGACACAAGGGGAGCCAAAGAATATTTGTAAGTGTTAGCAGCTGAGTTGTCAATTCAACCACACATGGAGATTAATTATCTACAGCAAGGTGATCAGTAGCAAAGTAGTATGATAGTTATGATAATAGTGAAAGTAGTAATAGTAACAGTAATAGAGAACCGGAACAAAGCATTAACACACGCTGAATACATGAACTCCTCAAACTACGGTCATCACCGGGAGTGGTCCCGACTATTATCACTTCGGGGTTGCCAAATCATAACATGTAGTAGGTGACTATAACTTGCAAAATGGGATCTAGAACGTGGATATAATGGTGATAACATAAACGATTCAGATCTGAAATCATGGCACCCGGGCCCAAAGTGACAAGCATTAAGCAAGGCAAAGTCATAGCAACATCAATCTCAGAACATAGTGGATACTAGGGATCAAGCCCTAACAAAACTAACTCGATTACATGATAAATCTCATCCAACTCCTCACCGACCAACGAGCCTACGAAGGAATTACTCACTCCCAGTGGGGGCATCATGGAATTGGTGATGGAGAAGGGTTGGTGATGATGAAGAACGAAGATCCCCCTCTCCGAAGCCCCAAATGGACTCTAGATCTGGCCTCCTGATGAAGAACAGGAGCTGACAGCGGCTCCGTCTCGTGGGACGCGATAATTCTTTCTCCTTGATTTTTTCTGGAAATATGTGATTTTATAGCGTCGATTTCAGGGTCTGTGGGGCCACCAGGTGGGGACAACCCACGTGGGCGCGCCTGGAGGGGGCGAGCCCTGGTGGGTTGTGCCCGCCCAGGTGCCCCTTCGGTGGTTCCTGGCTCCAGAAATTATCTTTTATTGTATAAAAATCCTCGCAAATTTTCGTTCCGTTCTGAGAACTTTTATTTCTGCACAAAAACAACACCATGGTAGTTCTGCTGTAAACAGCGTCAGTCCGGGGTTATTTTCATTCAAATCATGCAAATTAGAGTCCAAAACAAGAGGAAAAGCGTTAGGAAAAGTGGATACGTTGGAGACGTATCAACTACCCCAAGCTTAAACCTTTGCTTGTCCTCAAGCAATTCAGTTGATAAACTGAAAGTGAAAAATAAAAACTTTTACGAACTCTTTTGCTCTTGTTTGCATAAATAAGCTTAAACAACACCTAGGTTTTCAGCCAATATTATTATAACTAACCATGTCGACAATAACTCTTAAAAATTATATTAACTCTTATCAATGACATAATCAGCTAGCGAGCAATAATAAGATCTCTCAAATAGCAACACGTTATCAAAACAACCATGATATAATATGACAATAGTGGTATCTCGCTAGCCCTTTCTGAGACCGAAAAACATAAATGCAGAGCACCTCCAAAGTTCAAGCGGCGACTAAACATTGTAATTCATGGTAGAAAAGATCCAGTCATGATGCACCCAACATTAGCTACACGAAATGCATCAGCATGACAGCAGTGCTCTCGGGTTCTGGCGCTTTTTTTAGAGGGTGATGACACAACATAAAAGTAAAGAGAAAGTCCCTTCGCAGAGGGAAGCAGTGATTTGCAGAGGTGCCAGAGCTCAAGTTTTAAAATAGAGGTAAATGATATTTTGAGACATGCACCCTTCTTGTTTACTTCACGACTATCAGTTATCAATATCTTCCATGCTAAACACGCTAGTGGCGGTTCCCAAGCGATAAAGTAAAGGTTATGACTCTGTAGGAGTTTTTGTTTGATTATTTGAAAGATCAATTCTTTTTGCAGTTTGGGGCTGGGCATCCCTATTACCGCCCTTTTCTCGTGTGATGGTGAGTGAACAAACACTCATCCGGAGAATAGCCCGCTTAGCATGGAAGATACCGACTACCTCTTGTCGTTCCATGAACGATCCAGGCACACAAAAAGGATATTTATTTGACGTTTTTAGAGATGGCACATGCAAATTTACTTAGGACGGCAGGGTAATACCGCATATAGGTAGGTATGGTGGACTCATATGGAATAACTTGGGTTTCAGGTTTTGGATGTACAAGCAGAATTCCCACTTAGTACAGGCGAAGGCTAGCAAATAGGTTGAGAAGCGGCCAGCTAGAGAGCAACAACGGCCATGAACATGCATTATGCATAAGTAACATTGGACGCTAGCATGAGTAGGATATGAACACCATAGACATAAATATCATAGAGGCTATGTTGGTTTTGATTCAACTACATGCATGAACATGTGCCAAGTCAAGCCACTCGAACATTCAGAGGAGGATACCATATCACCATACTACATCACAATCATTTTAACGCAATGTTGACATCCAAGATAAATCATTATCCACTCCCAGCTACTTATGCATGGCATGAGAAACTATAATCTCTAGTTGTCATTGCAAACATGTTTAATCATGACTGGCTAAATCATGGATACTAGGTTAAACATATTTACAAAAATAGAACAAGTCGATTTCATACCCGTTTCTCTCTGCCACAGCCAGTTCATCAAATGTCGCCATTATTGCCTTTCACTTGCACGACCGAACGATATGAAAATAATAATAGTGTAAGAGTGTCGTGGACTAAGCTGGAATCTGCAAACATTTTATTCAACAGGAGAAGACAAGGTAAAATGGGCTCTTTGTTAGATTAACAATAATGCATAAGAGAGGCACTCAACATTTTCATCGTGGTCTTCTCCTCGGTATGACTCGATAAAAAGAAAAGAAATTCAAAGAAACACACTGAAATAATTTTTGGAGTTTTTGGTTTTCTTGAATAAGCAAATAAAAGGGAAAAACAAAAACGAGAAAAAACTATTTACACGAGAAAGCTCCCAACAAGCAAAAGAAGAACAAGGAAATCTTTTTGGGTTTTCTTTTTAGTGCTACAACTAACTACTCTAGAAAGAAAAAGCAAAAAGAAGCTGGAAATATTTTTGCATTTTCTCAAAGTTTTTCAAACACACAAGAAGAAAGCGAGAAAATAAAGTAAGCATGGATAATACAATGAAAAAAATGCGAACACCGACAACTGAAATGTGTGAACATGAATGTAAAGTCGGTGAGAAACACGTACTCCCCCAAGCTTAGGCTTTTGGCCTAACTTGGTAATCAGTCAGTAGCCTGGATAACAGTCGGGCTGGTAGCTCATGGAGGCTCTCGGTGCGTATGCCTAGGCCTGCCATTCAGCCATAACTATCGCGTTGTGAGCTTGGGCCTCGCTCTCAAGAACAAAATATCTTCCCCTGTTGTGATAGTCAAAGAGAGTAGGCGCAGGCAAATATGTGTATACAACGGAGTCTTGATTAAACAACAATTTGTAAATGAAATTATCAGGTTCACACATAAGGATCTTATGACGTTTCATAGCATCAAAGTCTAAATACTAAGTGGGTAAAATAAGGTCATATCGCAAAGGTGAAACACCCAGCTCTCTTGCTAAGCATGTGGCATAAATTCCACCATAAAAATAACCTCTATTAGCATTGTGTTGCAACCTACACGCAATAATCGCCCCCAAGTTATAACTTTTGTCACCGTAAGAGCGGTGCGTATGAGGCTCAAGTCTGGAGCACAAAGTGTACTACAATCTTGTTTGCCTACAATACATTTCCCATTGAATAATGCAAAGTACTGAATTGCGGGAAAATGAATGCTCTTTATTCTACCTTGCGTGACTCCCCTATTCTCACCATAGCAAAGGCTAGTCAAAGCTCTTGGCGGTTCGTCAAGCGAGCACCAGAATGGAATTTTGCAGTGGTGAGAAAATCTCTCTAGTGATATGGTAAATGAATTTTCATACAATTTAAATGACACCCTAGATTCATGGGGATGGAATTTAAATCCTTTGACAAATGATTCAGTGAGAGTGTGGTGTTGATTGTACTTATCTGAGATGTAGGGACCGAGATCGGCATTATGAACATATTGCTCAAATTCCTCCTTAATGCCCACACTCACCATATAATCGTCGCATGGCCATAAGCATGTTTTGGTGCTGGCATCTCGTATGGAACTCTCACTTGGTTCAACATAAGACCGATGAACGGAATTGTCACTAGAAGATGCCTCCGAGGATCTCCTCTTTGAAGACCTCCTTCCAAAGAGGTTCATCATATTCGCGTACAATTTTCTGGAAAAAAAATTAGGTGACAAAAATTTATCAACAAACTGTACAAGATTGGTAGCAACTACTCATAGGGATGCATAGAGGCCATAACAAGCATTCAAACTACTTAAAACTCTAAGAATTCAACATGCAAGCTCATCTATAGCAGAACCAACAGTAGCTAATTATTCAAAATATAAACCACTAAAGCAAAAACTAATTGGAAAAACAGAGGAGTCACATACCAAGCAAAAATCCCCCGAAACAGTTTCGGAAATGGAGCTTCGAGCAAAGAGATCGAAATCCGCGGGCATGAGAGCAAGAACACGAGGGAGAGAGAGAGCAATAGTGATTTTTTTCTGGAGGTAGGTGATGAAGTGGTATGAAGGGATAAGTGAGGGGGCCCACATGGGGACCACAACCCACCAGAGCGCGCCTAGGGGTCCTGGCGTGCCTAGGTGGGTTGTGCCCACCTGGTGCACCTCCCTTTGATGTTATTTGCACCCAAAATTATTAAATATTCAGAAAAAATCGTATTAAATTTTTAGAGCATTCTGAGAACTTTTATTTTTGGGTCATTTTTTATTCCACGGTGTTGGAAATATGCCCTAGAGGCAATAATAAAATGGTTATTATTATATTTCCTTGTTCATGATAATTGTCTATTGTTCATGCTATAATTGTATTAACGGGGAACCGTAATACATGTGTGAATACATAGACCACAACATGTCCCTAGTAAGCCTCTAGTTGACTAGCTCGTTGATCAATAGATGGTTATGGTTTCCTGACCATGGACATTGGATGTCATTGATAACGGGATCACATCATTAGGAGAATGATGTGATGGACAAGACCCAATCCTAAGCATAGCACAAGATCATGTAGTTCGTTTGATAAGAGCTTTTCTAATGTCAAGTATCATTTCCTTAGACCATGAGATTGTGCAACTCCCGGATACCGTAGGAATGCTTTGGGTGTACCAAACGTCACAACGTAACTGGGTGGCTATAAAGGTACACTATAGGTATCTCCGAAAGTGTCTGTTGGGTTGGCACGAATCGAGACTGGGATTTGTCACTCCATATGACGGAGAGGTATCTCTGGGCCCACTCGGTAATGCATCATCATAATGAGCTCAATGTGACTAAGTAGTTAGTCACGGGATCATGCATTACAGAACGAGTAAAGTGACTTGCCGGTAACGAGATTGAACGAGGTATTGGGATACCGACGATCGAATGTCGGGCAAGTAACATACCGATTGACAAAGGGAATTGAATACGGGATTGATTGAATCCCCGACATCGTGGTTCATCCGATGAGATCATCGTGGAACATGTGGGAGCCAATATGGGTATCCAGATCCCGCTATTGGTTATTGGCCGGAGAGGTGTCTCGGTCATGTCTGCATGGTTCCCAAACCCGTAGGGTCTACACACTTAAGGTTCGGTGACGCTAGAGTTGTTATGGGAAATAGTATGTGGTTACCGAAGGTTGTTCGGAGTCCCGGATGAGATCCCGGACGTGACGAGGAACTCCAGAGTGGTCCGGAGGTGAAGATCGTTATATTGGACGAAGGGTATTGGAGTCCGGAATTGTTCCGGGGTTACCAGGCTATGGCCAGCATGTCCGAAAGGGGTTTCGGAGGCCCCGGCAAGCGTTGGGGGGCCTTATGGGCCAAGGGGAGGGGGCACACCAGCCCACTAAGGGGCTGTGCGCCCCTCCCAACCCCTCTCACGTAACGTGGAGAGGTGAGGGCGCCTCCCCTAGGACAGCCACCCCTCCCGGCTTGGGGGCAAGTTTCCCAGGGGTGGGGGCGCCCAAACCCATCTAGGGTTTCCCCTGTGGCCGCCGCCCCTCACCTAGGGAACCCTAGGGCGCCTCCTCCACCCCCCCTTCCCCCTATATATAGTGAGGGGGAGAGAGAGCAGCCGCACCCCTTGCCTGGTGCAGCCCTCTCCTCCTCCTCCGTAGTGCTTAGCGAAGCTCTGCCGGAGAACCACGAGCTCCATTGCCACCACGCCGTCGTGCTGCTGGAGTTCTCCCTCAACTTCTCCTCTCCCCTTGCTGGATCAAGAAGGAGGAGACGTCCCCGGGCTGTACGTGTGTTGAACGCGGAGGCGCCGTCCGTTACGCGCTAGATCGGATCTTCCGTGATTTGAATCGCCGCGAGTACGACTCCATCAACCGCGTTCTTGTAACGCTTCCGCTTAGCGATCTTCAAGGGTATGAAGATGCACTCCCTCTCTCTCGTTGCTAGCATCTCCTAGATTGATCTTGGTGACACGTAGGAAAATTTTGAATTATTGCTACGTTCCCCAACACACGGGAAATTCAGAAAACAGACAAAACATGGCATTTTATTTTATTTAACTAATAAAAACAGAAAACAAAAGGTTGGGACAGAAGGTAGTGCTCACTAAATTCATCAACTTCATACCTCTCAAAAATGATCCATTAATAAGGTTGATCAAGTCCTATTAACAACCACTTTCGATTAGCATGAAATCGAAGAACTTTCGTAAATCACTAAGTTACCTCAACGGGGATATGCATGTCCCCAACAATAAGCATTTCATATTTCTTTTTGACAGTAGGTAGAGGTAGTTGAAAACTTCCAATAGTGATTGTCGGAGATTTTTCAATAACACTAATACCATTCACTTGGAATTGTCTCTTCGGAAAGTGCACCGTATGCTCATTACCATTGATATGAAAAGTGACCTTGCTTTTATTGCAATCAATAACAGCCCCTGCAGTATGCAAGAAGGGTCTACCAAGGATAATCGACATGTTGTCGTCCTCGGGCATCTCAAGTATAACAAAGTCAGTCAAAATAACATTAGCAACAACAACGGGCACATCCTCACAAATACCAATAGGTATGGCAGTTGATTTGTCAGCCATTTGCAAAGATATTTCATTAGGTGTGAGCTTATTCAAATCAAGTCTTTTATATAAATAGAAAGGCATAACACTAACACCAGCTCCCAAATCACACAAAGCAGTTTTCACATAATTTCCTTTGATGGAGCAGGGTATAGTTGGTATTCCCGGATCTCCAAGTTTCTTGGGTACTCCATCTTTAAAAGTATAACTAGCAAGCATGGTGGAGATTTCAGCTCCCGGTATTTTTGTCTTATTGGTGATGATGTCTTTCATGTACTTTGCATAAGGAGGCATTTTCAAGATATCAGTCAAGCGAGTACGCAAAAAGACTGGCATCAGCATTTCAGTAAAGCGTTCAAATTCTTCATCATCTTTCTTTTTAGTTGACTTAGGTGTAAATGGCATAGGTTTTTGAACCCATGGTTCTCTTTCTTTACCGTGTCTTCTAGCAATAAAGTCTCTCTTTATCATAACGTGTATTCTAGGGTTGTGGGTTATTGAGATCAACTGTTGGTTCTATCTCAACAACATTGTCTGGTTCTTTATTATTTGTTTGAGTGTCTTCATGAACCTCATCATTATCTTTTTCATCATCAGAAGGTGAGTGTTCACTACCAGGTTGAGTTTCAACATCAGAGATAGAGACTTCATTATCATTATCGGGAGGTTTTTCTACTTCAGGTTCACTAGAGGCATGCAAAGTCCTATCGTTTTTCTTCTTCTTTTTATTTTTAGAAGGACTACGTGCATCAGTGTTAGCTCTTTGAGAGTCTTGTTCAATTCTTTTTGGGTGACCCTCAGGATAAAGTGGTTCCTGAGTCATTTTACCTCCTCTAGTTGCTACTCTAACAGCAAATTCATGTATGTTATTGTTCATTTCATCTAGCAACTCTCTTTAACATTTAGCAACTTGTTCTAACTGAGTTTGAACCATAGAAGCATGCTTTCCCACACCTCTAACATCATTTGAGATTCTAAATAACAAGTCACTCAAGCGAGCAATCATATCAGAATTGTTTCATAACATTTGCATTGAAGTGATCTTGCTTTCTAATATAGTTTTCAAACTCATAAAGACATTGGCAAGGGTGCATATTGTGAGGATTGTCATTATCATTGAATTTCATTAGAGAATTTACCTCTGCCACCTTAGGTGGTGGTGGTGTATTAAGCCCATGTATTTCTTCAATAGGAGGTAAATTTTTGACATCCTCAACTTTAATACCTTTTTCCTTCATAGATTTCTTTGCCTCTTGCATATCTTCAGGACTGAGATCTAAGATAACCCTCTTCTTCGGAGTGGGTTTAGGCGGTGGTTCAGGAAGAGTCCAATCATCATAAATTTTCAATATGTTATTCAATAATTCTTCTGCTTGTCCAATAGTTCATTCCCTGAAAACACAACCAGCACAACTAGCTAGGAAATCCCTAGAAGCATCGGTTAGTCCATTATAGAAGATATCAAGTATTTCATTTTTCTTAAGAGGATGATCAGGCAAAGAATTAAGCAATTGGAGAAGCCTCCCCCAAGCTTGTGGGAGACTCTCTTCTTCAATTTGCGCAAAGTTAAATATTTCCTGTAAGGCAGCTTGTTTCTTATGAGCAGGGAAATATTTTTCAGAGAAGTAATAAATCATATCCTGGGGACTACACACACAACCAGGAGTAAGAGCATTGTACCAAGATTTAGCATCACCCTTTAATGAGAACGGAAATAATTGGAGGATATAGTAATAGCGAAATTTCTCAGCATGAGCAAAAAGGGTGGCTATGTCATTCAACTTAGTAAGATGTGCCACAACACTTTCAGTTTCATAACCATGGAAAGGATCATATTCAACCAAAGTAATTAACTCTGGGTCGACAGAGAATTAATAATCCTTATCATCAATAAAGATAGGTGAAGTAGCAAACTTAGGATCATATTTCATTCTAGCATTCAAAGATTTTTCTTTATACTTGCATAATAATTTCTCTAGATCATCTCTATCCTTACAAGCAAGAATATCTCTAATTGTCTCCTCATTCATAACATAACCTTCTGGTACCTTAGGCAATTCATATCTAGGAGGACTAGTTGTAGTAGTTGTTTCTGTCAGCGTTCTGGAAACGGGGGTCCCCAGACTTGTCTACCTGCGGCCCACGGCGTGGCTGAGCTAGTGGGCCGGCGCGGCCCATCTTCATCGACAAGGCATTCAAGACCCTTGCGAGGGGCCAAGCCTCGCGAGGCGGACGACGCAAGACCTCCTCAGGAGCGGCCTCGCCAGGCAGGCTCACGAGGGGCGGAGAGATCAAGGCAAGGCAAACCTCACGAGGTCCTCGTGACGTGAGCCATGACGATCGAGACCAGGCGGGCGCCAGCGCGCGCAACGTCCTTGCTTCCTCTTTGGTGCCAAGGGGGCAAGCGCGGGCGCGGAGTACCGAGGCATCAAGCAAAGGTTTCCATATCTGTGCAACGAGACCAAGACCAGCAGGACGGCAAGACGGAGGTCACCATGGAGCCCAAGACGGCGTCACCACTAGAGCCTTTTGCAGGCGAAGACTATTTTGTCAGGATAAGCTGTACTAGCTGTCCCCTTTCAAATTGGCCGTTGTTGGCTCCCTTCCCGCTCAATATTTGGGGAGAGGACCAGGGCCTATATAAGTAGAGCTAGCCACCACCGTACGAGACAAGAACTCATTCAGAGGCATCTCACCCACACAAGTTCGTCAATCACAAGAACACCTCAACCTCAGGAGGCTGTTCTTCCCCTTGTACTGTTCATCATCAGCCCAAGAGGCAATCCACCACCACTACACTGGAGTAGGGTATTACACCACAACGGTGGCCCGAACCAGTATAAATCTTGTGTCTTTGTGTTGCGAGTTCGTGGAGTTCATCCGCGAGATCTTAGCGAGCTAGGGCGTGGATCGATAGGGATAAAACATTCGCGCGCACCCCAGTGTTCGAACCTCGAGGGTTTTGCTGGAACCCGTGATCTGACATTTGACGCGCCAGGTAGGGGGTGCGCCGTAGCTTCTCTTCCATCGATCTACGCTCCGTCGCCACCGCGCTTCGCCCACATGGCAGGCGCCCTGCCACCGACTCCGACGGCCAGCGTTGACGACGGGGCCAGGGGCTCCGAGCCCTGGCCCCCGCCCTGCGGCGGGTGCGGTGGCCACCCAAGTTCAAGCCGGAGATGCCGCCGCGCTACGACGGCGCAGCAGACCCGTCAGCTTTCCTGCTGGCATACGAGGAGGCCGTCCTCGAGGCCGGGGGTGATGACAAGGTGATGGCCAACTGGCTTCCCATGGCCCTCGCCGGTGAGCCGCGCGCCTGGCTGCTCAACCTTCCCGGATCCACGGTGGCGTCTTGGGAGGAGCTGCGCGACCTCTTCACTGCGTGCTACGCGGCACTGGTGCACCACGCGGTCGCGGCCCTGCTAGGCGGCTCACAGGCGCCGCCTTCAGATCACCACATCAAGCCGTTCCTCCGCCAGATTGGTGCCGCTTCCAAGCGCTCGGGGGCTCCGCCGGGCTGGGCCGCGCCTGAGGCCGACCTCACCTTCAGCTTAGAAGACCACCCCGTCACCACCACCGGCTCGGGCATGCTTCCGATGCTCTACACGCCCACCATCTGCAACGTGGCCGTCACCAAGACCCTCATCAATGGCGGCGCTGGCCTCAACTTGCTCTTCGTGGAAGCCTTCAGCCTTCTTCACATGCCGCTCGAGCGGCTCAGCCTCAGCGAGCCTTTCTGAGGAGTTGGTGGCGGCGTTGTCCGCTCCCTGGGGCAGATCCACATTCCCGTCACCTTCGGCACGCGTGACAACTACCGCACCGAGCTGGTCGGCTTCGACATCGCCCGCATCGGCCTCCCGTACAACGCCATCCTCGGGTACCCAGCTCTGGCCCAGTTCATGACGCCGACTCATCCAGCCTACAACCTCATGAAGATGCCTGGAAGCAAAGGTGTCCTCACCGTCAAGGGGGACACCAAGGAGGCCGTGACGGCGCTCAAAATTGCCTTCAAGACCGCTACGGCGGCGCAGCCCGTCGGCGCCGGTGCCCCCGAGGCCAAGGAGGCCGCGCCAACCAAGAAGAAGCAGTTGTTCACCCAAGACAAGGCAGAAACCAAGCAGGTGCCGGTTGACGAGGACGGCTCCTCAGGAGCCACCTTCACCATAGGTGCCGGCCTCAACCCCAGCCAAGAGGAAGCATTGGTGAAGTTCTTGCGCGCGAACAAGGATATATTCGCGTGGGAGCCCAATCAGCTGGTGGGGGTCCCAAGAGAGGTATTCAGCACCACTTAAGGGTATGCCCCAATGTGCGTCCTGTGAAGCAGAGAGCAAGGCGGCAGTCCACGGAGAAGCAGGCCTTCATCGTCCAAGAGACCTGCAAGTTGGAGGCGGCAAGTGCCATTCGTGAGGTTAGGTACCCCGAATGGCTGGTGAACCCCGTCTTGGTGCCGAAGAAAGGCGGGAAGATGCGAATGTGCGTCGACTTCACCAACCTCAACAAGGCGTGCCCTCAAGATCCGTTCCCTCTCCCGCGCATCGACCAGATCGTCGACTCCACCGCCGAGTGCGACCTACTGTGCTTCCTAGATGCGTTCTCAGGGTATCACCAAATCAAGATGGCGGTGGAAGATGTAGAGAAGACAGCCTTCCTGACCCCGTGTGGGGTGTACTGCTACACCTGTATGCCCTTCGGACTGCGCAACGCGGGTGCGGCCTTTCAGCGCCTGATGCACATCGCTTTAGGGCGGCAGCTCGGGAGAAACACGGAGGCCTACGTTGACGATATTGTGGTGAAGTCTTGGGAGGCGAGAACCTTGATCCAAGACCTGGAGGAGACCTTCAAGAGCCTGCGCCAGGTGAACTTGCGGCTTAACCCGGAAAAGTGTGTGTTCGGTGTCCCTTCCGGCAAGCTGCTGGGATTCCTCGTGTCACACAGAGGGATCAAGGCGAACCCGGAGAAGATCAAGGCCATTGAGGACATGAGCCCACCGCAAACCCTCAAGGAAATGCAGAAGCTGGCTGGTCGGGTGACTGCGTTGGGGCGCTTCATCTCCAAGCTGGGAGAGCGCGCCTTACCCGTCTTCAAGCTGATGAAGAAGAAGGGCCCATTCAAGTGGACTCCGGAGGCCGACCGAGCCTTTCAAGACCTCAAGAGATACCTGACCAGCCCTCCGGTAATGGTGGCGCCACGGCCTCTCGAGCCTCTAGTACTTTATCTTGCCGCCACCCCATACTCCGCCAGCGCTGCGCTAGTGGCGGTTCAGGAGGAGCACCAGGCCAAGAGCGCGCGGCGCCAAGCTACGCCGCCAGCCGAGATGACGCAAGATCAGGAAGGCGCAGCAAGAGCCATAGCGGCAGCAATAGAAGACCAAGCTCGGCAGGACGACGTCGTAGAGATTCCCGCAAGCGATCAGGCGCCAGGGGTCCCACCACCTCAGGAGGCACCCCAGCTTTCACAAGACGCAAGCCTCACCAACACGCCGGTCCTCGTCGAGCACCCGGTGTATTTCGTCAGCACGGTGTTGAGGGACGCGAGGACACGATATCCCATGCCTTAGAAGCTCCTGCTCGCGCTCCTGGTGGCCTCGCGCAAGTTGCGGCACTACTTCCAGGGCCACCCTATCAAGGTCGTCTCGGCCTACCCATTGGAGAGGGTGCTCAGGAGCCCCAACTCCGCTGGAAGGGTCGCTGAGTGGAACATCGAGCTGCAGGCGTTCCAGTTGGAGTTCAGCACTACCAGGGTCATCAAGGGAGCCGCGCTCGCTGATTTTGTGGCGGAATGGACGGATGCCCCGGCACTTGAACTGGGCGAGGACCGGTCCACCTCGCCAGGAAGTGAGGCGCCCGACGGATGGGTCATGTATTTTGATGGTGCCTTCACGCACCAGGGCGCGAGGGCTGGAGCAGTACTCATCTCGCCCACGCAAGACAAGCTCTACTACGCTGTGCAGCTCTGTTTTTAGCAGGGCGAGAAGGTCTCCAACAACATCACAGAATACGAAGGCCTCATAGCTGGCTTGAAGGCCGCGGCAGCTCTAGGGGTAAAGCGCCTCACCGTTAGGGGCGACTCACAGCTCCTAGTCAACTTCTCCAACAAAGTATATGAGCCAAAGGACGAGCACATGGAGGCGTACCTCGCAGAAGTACGTAAGATGGAAAAGCAGTTCCTAGGCCTGGAGGTGCAGCATGTACCCCGTGGCACCAACAAGGAAGCCGACGACATCGCCAGGAGGGCATCCAAGCGGCATCCCCAAGAGCCTGGCGTCTTCGAGGAGCGGCTCTTCAAGCCGTCAGCGACGCCACCACTTTCAAGCATGGCACGGCCTCGGGAGGAGCTCCCACAACCACCTGCCACGAAAGCCCCAGCTTGTGGCCTAACCTCAGGAGCTCGCTTGCTCTTGGCACTCGAGCCCCAAGAGGGATGTTGGACCAAGGAATTCAAGGAATATCTGATGCAAGAGGCACTACCAGAGAAGGAAGAGGACGCAGAGCAGGTGGCCCGGCAAGCCACGACATACTGCATCCAAGACGGTGAGTTTTACAGGAAGCGACCAAATGATGTTTCGCTGCGTTGCATTTCCAGGGACCAGGGGAAGGAGTTGCTGATTGACATACATGGCGGGGACTGCGGACACCACTCGTCATCACGGACTCTCGTCGGCAAGGTGTTCCGCAGTGGATTCTACTGGCCCACGGCGCCCAACGACGCAGCTGAGCTGGTGAAGTCCTGCGAAGCTTGCCAGTTCCACGCCAAGCAGATCCATCAGCCAGCTCAGGGCCTCTAGACTATACCACTCACATGGCCGTTCGCGGTCTGGGGGCTAGATATCTTGGGCCCATTCCCTCGAGCGCCAGGGGGCTACCGCTACCTCTACGTCGCCATCGACAAGTTCACCAAGTGGGCGGAAGTGGAAGCCGTCCGCACCATCCCAGCTGGTTCCACGGTTAAGTTCATCAAGGGCCTCATGAGCCGTTTTGGGGTCCCCAACCGCATCATCACCGACAACGGCTCGCAGTTCACCAGTAACCTCTTCAAAACATACTGTGCTAACCTTGGAACGCAGATCTACTATGCTTTGGTGGTGCACCCCAGGAGCAATGGCCAGTCTGAACGCGCCAACGCGGAGGTCCTGAGAGGCCTCAAGACCAGGACCTTCAAGAAGAAGCTCGAGGCCTGCGGCAGGGGCTGGCACGACAAGCTCCAGTCCGTGTTGTGGTCCATCCGCACCACCGCCACTAAGCCGGCGGGTGAGACCCCGTTCTTCCTTGTCTACGGAGCCGAAGCGGTCCTCCCTCATGAGGTCAAGCATCGCTCCACACGGGTCCTGGCGTTTGATGAAACGCAGTAGGACGCCACGCGGGGGATGGACCTCGTACTGGGGGAGGAACATCGCCGCGAAGTTGCACTGAGGGCGGCAAGGTACCAGCAGGCACTACGGTGATACCACTATCGCAACATCCGCTCCAGGACGCTCGAGGCAGGCGACCTCGTCCTGAGACAGGTCCTCTCCAGGGAAGGGTTGCACAAGCTCTCACCCATGTGGGAGGGCCCATTCAGGGTCGCCATATCTCCAGGCCTGGTGCCGCGCGCCTGGAGACACAGGAGACGGGGTGCCCATCTAGAACGCCTGGAACATCCAGCACCTCCGGAAGTTCTACCCATGAAGCAAGGCCCAGTGCCTGTGAAGAAAGGCCCAGTGCCTGTGAAGAAGGCCCGGTGCCTGTGAAGAATCGCCGCCCGTGACACTCTCACGTAATAATGAGTGGGGCTGTACATGCCCCGGAGTCTCAGGAGTGCCGCCCTCGGGCCTCGGGGGCTCCCTCCCACGCCTAGTGGCAGCACTTAGCTCTGCGCTGGTGAGAAGACTTGAAGACTAGACTAGGTGCCAGACGTGGCTTTTCATTTACTTTCCGTAGTTGGCTCACCTTCTCTTAATCGAAGTTTGCTTCTGGTGTTCCTTGCTGATTTGGTTCCGTCGCCTTTTGCCGCCTTTTCCGAATCTAGTTCGCTTATGTTCTCTCTCTCGCATACCTCGCGAGGGAGCTAGGCAGGTACCTTCGCGAGGGTTTCTTCCTCCTGTGTTGGTCCTTCTCTCTGCCTTCGGTCTGCTTTCTCGCGAGGCACCCTCGTCTGAGCCCACAAGCTGGCACATCTCTCCTAATCCATGTCCCTCGGGTACCACGATATGAAGTGCTGGGTCAAGGCTCGGGTGAACGATAAGTCTCCTAGCGAGCTTCCTAACGAATTTTTTGCAGTTCCTGAGCAACCACTAAGCCAAGACGGGCACGAGGAAACAAGTGCCTCATGAAGAAGAGGCTGCCCCGACCGCGCCAGGCTAATTTATCTCCGCACAAAATAATGACACAGCACGGAAATAACAAGTATAGCGTAATGATTGAGGAATCACAGTTCGATACACGCCCCTCCGGGCCCATACTGGTTTCATTTTGATGCAGGAAAGAAAAGAGGAACAAAACAAAAGCGGCGTTGCAGCGAACCACGGGGGCAGGCCTCCAGCGACGTCCCGAGCTTAGCCGGATCCCTCCTCGCGCTTCACGGAGGCGCGGCGACGAGACGACCCGCTACCACCTTTGAAGTGAGCGCGGCGGCGTGGCGGTTGGTCATAGCCGCCGCTGCTAGAGCTTTCGCCAAGGAAAGAGTCACTGTAGCTGGACGAGGCGCGGCCGGAGGGCTCGCCCTCGTCGCGGCCATCGCCGAGACCGAGCACCTCCTTGCCGTCATTCGTCTCGGGGCAGCACCCGGCGCGGCGACCATCTTCCCCAAACACCCTCACGTAGAGGGTCGCATCACCGTCATACTTGAAATGGAGGGTGCACCGCCTGCCCAGGCCGCGCGCGCGGGCGAACGTCTGCCAACCGCGGGCCAGAGCTATGTTGCCCGCGGCGGAGACTTCAACCGCGACCCAGGAGGCCCTGCTGCAGCAGCCGTCCGCCTGCAGCCAGAGGCTGCCTGGACTAGAGGCCGGCAGCTCGTCGACGAAGAAGCGCGGAAGCTGAAGCCAGTTGCCGGCCGGATCCTCCGACCAGACAACGAACTCCGGCAGCACCTCTGCCGAGTGGAAGCGTGGCTGGGGAGGCCGCACAACCACGGCACGTCTCACCTCATCGACGGGGCTACCGCGACCAGAGCGCCCCCACCACGCGCAGCGGCGCCACCCCGGGAGCGGGGGGCCACGGTGGGAGTTGTGGTGTGCTTGCGGGGACGGCCGCGTCCCCGCTTGGGCGCCGGGGAGCCGGGCCCCTCGCGAGGGGCCTTTCCTTTCTCCGCGGCGGAGAACCTCTTTGATGGCACCATTGGAGTCGGTGGTGGAGCAGAGGAGGAAGAAGCAGGCGGAATGGGAAGAAGTGGGGGACTGGGGCTCCGCCCCCTTCCTCATTTATAGCAGGAGAAGGCCAACCAGCGCCCCCCACGATCACAGGTAATGATGGTTTTCCTTGCATGTCACAGGGACTTGTCAAGTCGGGCAGTTGCCGAGGCAGCGTGGGGGAGCGGAGACGCCCACGTCCAATCAACCGCCACGTGTCAACCGAGGCCGCAGGCTTTTGGGGCCCGCGGCACTCCGCGCTTGACCTTTGGCTTCGCCATGAAGCCAAGCCCGAGCGCGCCTTGGGCCCGGGGGCTACTGTCGGCGTTCTGGGAACGGGGGTCCCCAGACTTGCCTGCCTGCGGCCCACGGCATGGCTGAGCTCGCGGGCCGGCGCGGCCCATCTTCATCGACAAGGCATTCAAGACCCTCGCGAGGAGCCAAGCCTCGCGAGGCGGACGACGCAAGACCTCCTCAGGAGCGGCCTCGCCAGGCAGGCTCACTAGGGGCGGAGAGATCAAGGCAAGGCAAACCTCGCGAGGTCCTCGTGACATGAGCCATGACGATCGAGACCAGGCGGGCGCCAGCGCGCGCAGCATCCTTGCTTCCTCTTTGGTGCCAAGGGGGCAAGCGCAGGCGCGGAGTACCGAGGCATCAAGCAAAGGTTTCCATATCGGTGCAACGAGACCAAGACTAGCAGGACGGCAAGACGGAGGTCACCATGGAGCCCAAGACGGCGTCACCACTAGAGCCTTTTGCAGGCGAAGACTACTTTTGTCAGGATAAGCTGTACTAGTTGTCCCCTTTCAAATTGGCCATTGTTGGCTCCCTTCCCGCTCAATATTTGGGGAGAGGACCAGGGCCTATATAAGTAGAGCTAGCCACCACCGTACGAGGCAAGAACTCATTCAGAGGAATCTCACCCACACAAGTTCGTCAAGCACAAGAACACCTCAACCTCAGGAGGCTGTTCTTCCCCTTGTACTGTTCATCATCAGCCCAAGAGGCAATCTACCACCACCACACTGGAGTAGGGTATTAAACCACAACGGTGGCCCGAACCATATAAATCTTGTGTCTTTGTGTTGCGAGTTCGTGGAGTTCATCCACGAGATCTTAGCGAGCTAGGGCGTGGATCGATAGGGAGAAAACCTTCGCGCGCACCCCAGAGTTCGAACCTCGAGGGTTTTGCCGGAACCCGTGATCCGACAGTTTCAAGATTTTCAGTTTCAAGCTCATCATCAGTTTCAACAATATCATGATGTCTTATTATCAATTTGTTCATCAAGAAATTCACCTAGTGGCACATTATTATCAAGCAAGGTGAGGGAGTCCTGGATTAAGGGGCCCTCAGGCGTCCGGCCTATGTGACATGGGCCGGACTGACGGGCCAAGAAGATACAAGACAGAAGACTTCTTCCCGTGTCTGGATGGGAATCTCCTTTGCGTGGAAGGCCAGCTTGGCGTTCGGATATGAAGATTCCTTCCTCTATAAACCGACTCTGTATAACCCTAGGCCCCTCCAATGTCTATATAAACCGGAGGGTTTAGTCCGTAGAGGCAATCACAATCATACAGGCTAGACATCTAGGGTTTAGCCATTACGATCTCGTGGTAGATCAACTCTTGTAATCCTCATATTCATCAAGATCAACCAAGCAGGAAGTAGGGTATTACCTCCATCGAGAGGGCCCGAACCTGGGTAAACATCGTGTCCCCCGTCTCCTGTTACCATCGACCCTAGACGCACAGTTCGGGACCCCCTATCCGAGATCCGCCGGTTTTGACACCGACATTGGTGCTTTCATTGAGAGTTCTGTTGTGTCCTCATCAGAAGGTTCGATGGCTCCATCAGTCATCTACAACAATCCTGCCCTGGGGGATGTTTTTCTCCCCGGCCAGATCTTCGTATTCGGCGGCTTCGCACTTCGGGCCAACTCGCTTGGCCATCTAGAGCAGATCGACAGCTATGCCCCAGGTCACCAGATTAGTTTTGGAAAACTGGACTATGTCGCTGATATCCGAGGAGACTTGATCTTCCAAGGGTTCACAACCCCAACTTCCGCTCTGGCCTTAGATCCGGAGCGTGTCGCCGGGTCCGAAGATGGGATTCCTGAGCCCGCCGGACTATCTACGGCCGCCAAGCCTAGTACGAGAGAGCCGGAGGAAGTAGTGTTGCTGGCAACCATCACGAAGCCGGACCCTTCTCATCGTGTGATCTCGGCCAAGGAATGTCCTTCCCGCCGTACTCCACGGACTCTCTTCTCTCTTGCCAAACCTCGCCTTTAAGCAAGGCTCTGGACTTGATGCGATCCCTCGTCATTACAGAGGAGCAATGTCCGAACTACGCCCAGCCCAGACTAGGGGCTGAGAGTGGGGAATTTTACGCCCTACCCACCACCCACTTCATAGCCACTGTCGAGGACTTAACTGACATGCTCGATTACGGCTCCGAAGACATCGACGGTATGGACGACGATGCCGGAGAAGAGCAGGCCCAAAACCCACCGTTTACTAGACAGTGGACGGCACCTCTTCGTATGACGTGTACATGGTGGATACACCCAAAGAGGGTGACAACGATAACAAGAAAAATCTAGTAGAGGATAAACCTCCTAAGATACAACCAAAGCGTGGACGGAGCCGCTCTAAATCACGCCATGAAAGAGACAGCAAATCCGGCACGAGAGACAACAATACTCCGGACGATGCCGAAGACCAAGAAAACCCCGTCGAGCCAACCTCCGAACAGGACGATCGGGAAGATGGGCAAGTTAGCCCTGATGAGCAGGCCGTAAACGAAGACTCGGAGGACAGCAATTATCTTCCACTCTCCGAGAATGAGGTGAGCCTCGGCGACGAAGATTTTATCATGCCTGAGGAACCTCTCGAGCAGGAGCGCTTTAAGCGCTAGCTAATAGCCACTGCACGGAGCCTGAAAAAGAAGCAGCAACAGCTTCAAGCTGATCAAGACCTACTCAACGATAGGTGGACTAATGTCCTAGCAGCCGAGGAATACGGCCTCGAGCGCCCAACCAAAAGTTACCCGAAGCGTAAACTTCTACCTCAATTCGATGACGAGGCACTGGACCCCGTACCATCAGCGCGTAACGCGGCTGACCGACCACCACGTGGTCGAGACAAAACGGCAACTCAAGCCGAACACCAGCCCATACAGCCTCGCCGTAAAGGTAGAGACACAATAGCCCGGGGATATACATATGACCTGGGGCAGGACCTGCAAAATAGAGCAGGCCAGACCAGATCGATCTATGGATCGTGGGGGCTTACCCCGGCTCGCGACGACGGCTATCTAGCCGGACGTGAGAAGCACAACCACGTCTGGGCCGAAAACCGCAGACGGACTGCATCCGAGCTACGTCGCGACTTGGACCGATATAGAGGCGCCGCGCACCCCCTCTGCTTCACTGATGAAGTAATGGAGCACGAATTCCCAGAAGGGTTTAAACCCGTGAATATCGAATCATATGATGGAACAACAGATCCCGCGGTATGGATTGAGGACTTTCTTCTCCATATTCATATGGCCCGCGGTATGATCTTCATGCCATCAAATACCTCCCGCTAAAGCTCAAGGGACCGGCTCGACATTGGTTAAACAGCTTGCCTGAAAACTCCATTGGCAGCTGGGAGGACTTGGAAGACGCCTTCCGCGACAACTTCCAAGGTACATACGTGCGACCTCTGGATGCCGATGACTTAAGTCACATAGTTCAACAGCCCGGAGAGTCAGCCAGGAAATTCTGGACTAGGTTCCTAACTAAAAAGAACCAAATCGTCGACTGTCCGGATGCCGAAGCCCTAGCGGCCTTTAAGCATAGCATCCGCGACGAATGGCTCGCCCGACACCTCGGCCAAGAAAAGCCGAAGTCCATGGCAGCCCTCACGGCACTTATGACCCGCTTTTGCGCGGGCGAAGATAGTTGGCTAGCCCGTAGCAATAATAATGCAAGCGAACCTGGCACCTCTGAAGCCAGAAATAGCAACGGCAAGCCCCGACGCAACAGGCACAAGCGTAGAAGCAACGGCGACAATACCAATGACACGGCGGTCAACGCCGGATTAGGTGGCTCCAAGTCCGGCCAGCGAAAGAAGCCATTTAAAAGAAACAATCCGGGCTCATTCAGCTTGGACCGCATACTCGATCGTCCATGTCAGATCCACGGCACCCCCAATAAACCAGCCAGTCATACCAATAGAAGCTATTGGGTCTTTAAACAAGCCGGTAAGTTAAATGCCGGGAACAAGGAGAAGGGGTCGCAAAGTGAGGACGATGACGAGGAGCCCCGTCCGCCGAACACAGGGGGACAGAAGAAGTTCCCCCCAGGTCAAAATGGTGAACATGATATACGTTACTCATATCCCCAAGAGGGAGCGCAAATGCGCGCTCAGGGACGTCTACACGATAGAGCCAGCCGCCCCAAAATTCAACCCATGGTCGTCCTGCCCGATCACTTTCGATCGCAGGGACCATCTGACCAGTATCCGTCATGACGGTTCAGCCGCATTGGTCCTCGATCCAATCATTGATGGATTCCACCTCACACGAGTCCTCATGGATGGTGGCAGCATCCTCAACCTTCTCTATCAGGATACAGTCCGCAAGATGGGCATCAATCCATCAAGGATCAAGCCCACAAAAACTACCTTTAAAGGAGTAATTACATGTGCAGAGGCTCGCTGCACGGGCTCAATCAAATTGGAAGTCGTCTTCGGATCCCCGGTCAACTTCTGAAGCGAAGACTTGATCTTTGATATCGTCCCCTTCCGCAGTGGCTATCACGCACTGCTCGGACGAACTGCATTTGCTCGATTCAATGCGGTGCCACACTATGCTTATCTCAAACTCAAGATGCCCGGACCACGCGGTGTCATAACAGTCAATGGAAACATGGAACGCTCCCTCCGTACCGAGGAGCACACCACGGCCCTGGCAGCGGAAGTACAGAGCGGCCTTATCAAGCAGAACTTTAATTCAGCGGCCAAGCTCTCGGACACTGTCAAACGAGTCCGAACTACTCCGCAGCTTGACAGTCCAGCTCGTCAAGAGTTCGATTAGCAATTCAGCCTCCGTCTCAGCCTCGACCAAATGGCGGCATACGTATCGTGTGTCCATAACTACGCACTCAAAATACCATGGGCATAGACGAAGGCATAACTTGAGTGTGGTCCATCATACGGCTCGACCTTCCCTGGGCACACATACTTTTCCTTTTCTTTTTATCCTTTTTGGTTTCTTTTCCACAGGCCTCTCACGACGGTCTGATCATTGATCCTTTCGAAGGATGGATATAACAAGGCGTCAAGTAGCATAAACATATGGGGGGCTCTCTAGGTGGTCTTCTTGACGATCACTCTACCTGTTTTCAGGACCCGCACACAGCTCCCCCTTGATCTCGGCATGTTAAATAGCCCTGTTGCTTATCGCACTATTTGTACAAATATGTTTTGATGTATTAATAAAATTATAATGGAAACAGTTTACGGCCCAACTTATGTGGCACTGGCTTACTACTTCATTTTATTTTGCTATTCTTATCAATTGCACCCGTACACTTTGGTACGCTTTAATTCGTCAGGGGCTTCATTGCGCTCCATACTACGGCAACAAAGTCCGAACACTTTTACAGTATAGTTCGGCACCCCAAATTGAGCATTATATGCATCGGCTCCGAATCATGTCTTTGGTCAATAGTTGGGTTGCCCGGCTCCTGTGCTTACTACCTTATGTTCCGTTCTATTGGCTAGGGTAGTAAAGGGAGAACTATTGCGATTGTGTTTCTGGTTTATCCGGGTAAACACCTTAGAAGAGAAAGCCGAAAACTGACTATCATGATGCGGCGAGAGCTGGTCAGCTATTCGGAGGTTAAAATCTCTTGCGATTTTTTCCGCATTATGCGATGGATCAGCCTCTACCCGATCAGGTGTCTACAGCACTCTAGTCTGAATTAACAAATACTATCTAGGGGCTACGCCTACATTTCTATTGTCAAACTCCTATGGCTAAGTGAGGGTGATAAAGCCACATAGTCCGATTGCCTGGTTCGCTGCGCTAAACACCTCCTTCAAGGACCAAACTCTTGGATCAAGAGTGTTTAGGTTTCAACCCGAACACCCCCGTACTACCTACGTGAGGGCTGAAGCCGACGACTGGCCAACTCTCAGATTTAATAAAAACGGTCGCACAGGAGGAAAAATATTAAACAAACAACAAGCATTATATTACATATCAGCTTTGTTTCATAATACAGGACGGGATAACATGAATCTCTTCATTCAAAGATAATGTCTTTTGCACACTGGCCCTCTACAATGCGGGATCCCTTCAGGACATCATCAAAATACCACTCGGGCGTGCGGTGCTCCTTGCCCGCGGGCGGTCCCTCGGTCGCGAGCTTGACGGCGTCCATCTTCACCCACTTCACCTTGACACGGGCAAAGGCCATCCGCGCACCTTCGATGCAGACCGACCGCTTGATGGCATCAAGCCGAGGGAAGGCATTGACCAGCCACTTCACGAGCCCGAAGTAGCTGCTGGGTATGGCTTCGGCAGGCCACAGACGGATTATCAAATCCTTCATGGCCTATTCGGCCACCGATGCAGTTCGGCCAGCTGTTTCAGTTGATCGCTAAAGGGCACCGGATGCTTGGGTGCAAGGTATTGCGACCAGAACAACTTCTCCATTGAGCTCCCCTCTTCGGCTCAGAAGAACTTCGCAGCATCAGCAACACTGCGCGGCAGATCCGCAAACGCTCCTGGAGAACTCCAAATCCGGGTCAGTAAGAGGTACCTTTTCTTCACATACTAGCTCTGCATAATAAAGGCCTTACCCGCCATGATTTTCTTTCCCTCCTGAATTTCCTGGAGGGCGCCCTGGGCTTCAACCTGGGCCTCTTGCGCGCTTTGGCAGGCCTTAGCAAGTTCGGACTCTTGGTCCGCATTCTTGCGCTCCAAGGACTCGCATTTCTTCACGGCGTCCTGGAGCTCCTGCTGGACCTCCCCGACCCTGGCCTCGTGCTTTTCACGGGCGGTTTGTTCCTTTGCCGCTCTCTTCTGGGCCTCGGCCAATGCGTTCTTGAGGGTCTCCACCTCGAACGCCGCTCCTGCGAAATATCATGATAACATGATCAACACAAACAATTCACATCTTTCTAGATCTGAATAGGCCACTGCATACCTTGCCGGTCCTCTAGTTGTTTTTTCACACGGCCGAGCTCTTCCTCGGCCCGCTCCAGACTCTACTTCAGTTTGGAGACTTCGGCAGAATGGGAGGTCGCAGCCAGCATTGACGCCTGCTTATTCACATAGACATGTATGGTTAGTCTCCTCCGAAAATTATTTGATCCTCTGTCCGGCCTTTCCTTTCGAGCACCGGACAGAGTATCAGGGGCTACTGTCTATACTATGACATTCTTATTAGATAAACACACCGCATACCTCAAAGCCTGTTAGCAGGCTGGTGCAGGCTTCGGTCAGTCCGCTCTTAACGGACTGAACCCTTTCAACCACCGTACCCATGAGGGTACGGTGTTCCTCAACAAGGGAAGCACTTTGCAGTGCTTCCAATAGAGTATCCGGTGCCTCTGGATGGACAGAGGTCACCAGCGGAATAGGTGCACCTCCTTCTTTCGAAGGAGGCTGCTTGCCTGATTCCGGAGCCGTATGGGCCTCCGGAATAGTATTCGGCTGGGGCCGAATTGGGTATGGCCCCCTGAAGGAAATATGCCCTAGAGGAAATAATAAAGTTATTATTTATTTCCTTATTTCATGATAAATGTTTATTATTCATGCTAGAATTGTATTAACCGGAAACTTAGTACATGTGTGAATACATAGACAAACATAGTGTCACTAGTATGCCTCTACTTGACTAGCTCGTTAATCGAAGATGGTTGAGTTTCCTAGCCATGGACATGAGTTGTCGTTTGATTAACGGGATCACATCATTAGGAGAATGATGTGATTGACTTGACCCATTATGTTACCTTAGCACTTGACCGTTTAGTATGTTGCTATTGCTTTCTTCATGACTTATACATGTTCCTATGACTATGACATTATGAAACTCCCGCTTACCGGAGGAACACTTTTTGTGCTACCAAACTTCACAATGTAACTGGGTGATTATAAAGGTGCTCTACAGGTGTCTCCGAAGGTACTTGTTGGGTTGGCGTATTTCGAGATTAGGATTTGTCACTCCGATTGTCGGAGAGGTATCTCTGGGCCACCTCGGTACTGCACATCACTATAAGCCTTTTAAGCATTGTAACTAATGAGTTAGTTATGGGATGATGTATTACGGAACGAGTAAAGAGACTTGCCAGTAACGAGATTGAACTAGGTATTGAGATACCGACGATCGAATCTCGGGCAAGTAACATACCGATGACAAAGGGAACAACGTATGTTGTTATGCGGTTTGACCGATAAAGATCTTCGTAGAATATGTGGGAGCCAATACGAGAATCCAGGTTCTGCTATTTGTTATTCACCGGAGACATGTCTCGGTCATGTCTACATAGTTCTCGAACCCGTAGGGTCCGCACGCTTAAAGTTCAATGACGGTTATATTATGAGTTTATGTGTTTTGATGTACCGAAGGTAGTTCGGAGTCCCGGATGTGATCACGGACATGACGAGGAGTCTCGAAATGGTCGAGACATAAAGATTGATATATTGGAAGCCTATATTTGGATATCGGAAGTGTTCCGGGTGAAATCGGGATTTTACCGGAGTATCGGGGGTTACCGGAACCCCCCCCCCCCCCGGGGATTTAATGGGCCAAGATGGGCCTTAGTGGAGAAGAGGAGGGGCGGCCAGGGCAGGCCGCACGCCCCCTCCCCCTCTAGTCCGAATTGGACAAGGAGGGGGGGCGGCGCCCCCCTTTCCTTCCTCTCTCCCTCCTCCTTCCCCCTTCTCCTACTCCAACTAGGAAAGGAGGGAGTCCTACTCCCGGTGGGAGTAGGACTCCTCCCTGGCGCGCCTCCTCCTGGCCGGCCGCCTCTCCCGCCTTGCTCCTTTATATACGGGGGCAGGGGGCACCTTTAGACACAACAATTGATCCCTTGGATCTCTTAGCCGTGTGCGGTGCCCCCTCCACCATAGTCCACCTCGATAATATCGTAGTGGTGCTTAGGCGAAGCCCTGCATCGGTAGAACATCATTATCGTCACCACGCCATCGTGCTGACGGAACTCTCCCTCAAAACTTGGTTGTATCGGAGTTCGAGGGACATCATCGAGCCGAACGTGTGCTGACCTCGGAGGTGCCGTACGTTCGGTACTTGATCGGTCGGATCGTGAAGACGTACGACTACATCAACCGCGTTGTGCTAACGCTTCCGCTTTCGGTCTACGAGGGTACGTGGATAACACTCTCCCCTCTCGTTGTTATGCATCACCATGATCCTGTGTGTGCGTAGGAATTTTTTTGAAATTACTACGTTCCCCAACAGTGGCATCCGAGCCTGGTTTTATGCGTAGATGTTATATGCACGAGTAGAACACAAGTGAGTTGTGGGCGATACAAGTCATACTGCTTACCAGCATGTCATACTGCTTACCAGCATGTCATACTTTGGTTCGGCGGTATTGTTGGATGAAGCGGCCCGGACCGACATTACGCGTACGCTTACGCGAGACTGGTTTTACCGACGTGCTTTGCACACAGGTGGCTGGCGGGTGTCAGTTTCTCCAACTTTAGTTGAACCGAGTGTGGCTACGCCCGGTACTTGAGAAGGTTAAAACAGCACTAACTTGACGAACTATCATTGTGGTTTTGATGCGTAGGTAAGAACGGTTCTTGCTCAGCCCGTAGCAGCCACGTAAGACTTGCAACAACAAAGTAGAGGACGTCTAACTTGTTTTTGCAGGGCATGTTGTGATGCGATATGGTCAAGACATGATGCTATGTTTTATTGTATGAGATGATCATGTTTTGTAACCGAGTTATCGGCAACTAGCAGGAGCCATATGGTTGTCGCTTTATTGTATGCAATGCAATCGCCCTGTAATGCTTTACTTTATCACTAAGCGGTAGCGATAGTCGTGGAAGCATAAGTTGGCGAGACGACAATGATGCTGCGATGGAGATCAAGGTGTCGGGCCGGTGACGATGGTGATCATGACGGTGCTTCGGAGATGGAGATCACAAGCACAAGATGATGATGGCCATATCATATCACTTATATTGATTGCATGTGATGTTTATCTTTTATGCATCTTATCTTGCTTTGATTGACGGTAGCATTATAAGATGATCTCTCACTAAATTATCAAGGTACAAGTGTTCTCCCTGAGTATGCACCGTTGCGAAAGTTCTTTGTGCTGAGACACCACGTGATGATCGGGTGTGATAGGCTCTACGTTCAAATACAACGGGTGCAAAACAGTTGCACACGCGGAATACTCAGGTTAAACTTGACGAGCTTAGCATATGCAGATATGGCCTCGGAACACTGAGACCGAAAGGTCGAGCGTGAATCATATAGTAGATATGATCAACATAGTGATGTTCACCATTGAAACTACTCCATCTCACGTGATGATCGGACATGGTTTAGTTGATTTGGATCACATGATCACTTAGAGGATTAGAGGGATGTCTATCTAAGTGGGAGTTCTTAAGTAATATGATTAATTGAACTTAAATTTATCATGAACTTAGTCCTGATAGTATTTTGCAAATAATGTTGTAGATCAATAGCTCGCGTTGTTGCTTCCCTATGTTTTATATATGTTCCTAGAGTAAACTAAGTTCAAAGATGATACTAGCAATGATGCGGACTGGGTCCATGATCCGAGGTTTATCCTCATTGCTGCACAGAAGAATTATGTCCTTGATGCACCCCTAGGTGATAGACCTATTGCAGGAGCAGATGCAGACGTTATGAACGTTTGACAAAGCTTGGTATGATAACTACTTGATAGTTTAGTGAACCATGCTTTACGGCTTAGAACCGGAACTTCAAAAATGTTTTGAACGCCACGGAGCATATAAGATGTTCCAAGAGTTGAAATTGGTATTTCATACTCATGCCCGTGTCGAGAGGTATGAGACCTCTGACAATACTTTGCCTACAAGATGGAGGAGAATTGCTCAGCTAGTGAGCATGTGCTCAGAATGTCTGAGTACTACAATCACTTGAATCAAGTGGGAGTTAATCTTCCAGATAAGATAGTGATTGACAGAGTTCTCTAGTCACCATCACCAAGTTACTAGAACTTCGTGATGAACTATAATATGCAAGGGATAAACGGAAACGATTCCCAAGCTCTTCATGATGCTGAAATCGACGAAGGTGGAAATCAAGAAAAGCATCAAGTGTTGATGGTTGACAAGACCACTAGTTTCAAGAAAAGGGCAAAGGGAAGAAGGGGAACTTCAAGAAGAACGGCAAGCAAGTTGCTACTCAAGTGAAGAAGCCCAAGTCTGTACCTAAGCCTGAGACTAAGTGCTTCTACTGCAAAGGAACTGGTCGCTGGAAGCGGAACTGCCCCAAGTATTTGGCGGATAAGAAGGATGGCAAAGTGAACAAAGGTATATTTGATATACAGATTATTGATGTGTATTTTACTAGTGTTCGTAGCAACCCCTCGGTATTTGATACTGGTTCAGTTGCTAAGAGCAGTAACTCGAAACGGGAGTTGCAGAATGAATAGAGACTAGTTAAGGGTGAAGTGACGATGTGTGTTGGAAGTGGTTCCAAGATTGATATGATCATCATCGCACGCTCCCTACACTTTAGAGATTAGTGTTGAACCTAAATAAGTGTTATTTGGTGTTTGCGTTGAGCATGAATATGATTTGATCATGTTTATTGCAATACGGTTATTCATTTAAGTTAGAGAATAATTGTTGTTCTGTTTACATGAATAAAACCTTCTATGGTCATACACCCAATGAAAATGATTTGTTGGATCTCGATTGTAGTGATACACATATTCATAATATTGAAACCAAAAGATGCAAAGTTAATAATGATAGTGCAACTTATTTGTGGCACTGCCGTTTAGGTCATATTGGTGTAAAGCGCATGAAGAAACTCCATGCTGATGGGTTTTTGGAATCACTTGATTATGAATCACTTGATGCTTGCGAACCATGCCTCATGGGCAAGATGACTAAGACTCCGTTCTCCGGAAGAATGGAGCGAGCAACTGACTTATTGGAAATAATACATACTGATGTATGCGGTCCGATGAGTGTTGAGGCTCGCAGCAGGTATCGTTATTTTCTAACCTTCACATATGATTTGAGCAAGATATGGGTATATCTACTTGATGAAACATAAGTCTGAAACATTTGAAAAGTTCAAAGAATTTCAGAGGGAAGTGGAAAATCATTGTGACAAGACAATAAAGTTTCTACGATCTGATCGCAGAGACAAATATTTGAGTTACGAGTTTGGTCTTCAATTAAAACAATGTGGAATAGTTTCAAAAATTTGTGCCACCTGGAACACCACAACATAATGGTGTGTCCGAACGTCATAACCGTACTTTATTGGATATAGTGCAATCTATGATGTTTCTTACCGATTTACAACTATAGTTTTGGGGTTATGCATTAGAGACATCTGCATTCACGTTAAATAGGGCACCATCTAAATCCGTTGAAATGACACCTTATGAACTTTGGTTTGGCAAGAAACCAAAAGTTGTCGTTTCATAAAATTTGGGGTTGCGATGCTTATGTGAAAAAGTTTCATCCTGATAAGCTCAAACCCAAATCGGAGAAATGTGTCTTCATAGGAGACAGTTGGGTACACCTTCTATCACAGATCCGAAGGCAAGATATTCGTTGCTTATAATGGATCCTTTCTAGAGAAGGAGTTTCTCACGAAAGAAGTGAGTGGGAGGAAAGTATAACTTGATGAGGTAATTGTACCTGCTCCCTTATTGGAAAGTAGTTCATCACAGAAATTTTTTCCTGTGACTCCTACACCAATCAGTGAGGAAGCTAATGATGATGATCATGTAACTTCAGATCAAGTTACTACCGAACCTCGTAGGTCAACCAGAGTGAGATCTGCACCAGAGTGGTAGGGTAATCCTATTCTGGAGGTCATGTTACTTGACCATGACGAACCTACGAACTATGAGGAAGAAATGATGAGCCCAGATTCCGTGAAATGGCTTGAGGCCATGAAATCTGACATGGGATCCATGTATGAGAACAAAGTGTGGACTTTGGTTGACTTGCCCGATGATCGGCAAGCCATAGAAAATAAATAGATCTTCAAGAGGAAGACGGACGTTGATAGTAGTGTTATTATCAACAAAGCTAGACTTGTCGAAAAAAGGTTTTTGACAAAGTTCAAGGTGTTGACTACGATGAGACCTTCTCACCCGTAGCGATGCATAAGTCCGTCCGAATCATGTTAGCAAATTGCTACATTTTATGAAATCTGGCAAATGGATGTCAAAACTACATTCCTTAATGGATTTCTTAAAGAAGAGTTGTATATGATGCAACCAGAAGGTTCTGTCAATCCTAAAGGTGCTAACAAAATGTGCAACCTCCAGTGATCCATCTATGGACTGGTGCAAGCATCTCGGAGTTGGAATATATGCTTTGATAAAGTGATCAAAGCATATGGTTTTATACAGACTTGCGGTGAAGCCTGTATTTACAAGAAAGTGATTGGGAGCACTACAACATTTCTGATAAGTATATGTGAATGGCATATTGTTAATCAGAAATAATGTAGAATTTTCTGGAAAGCATAAAGGAGTGTTTGAAAGGAGTTTTTCAAAGAAAGACCTCGGTGAAGTTGCTTACATATTGAGCATCAAGATCTATAGAGATAGATCAAGACGCTTGATAAGCTTTTTCAATGAGTACATACCTTGACAAGATTTTGAAGTAGTTCAAAATGGAACAGTCAAAGAAAGAGTTCTTGCATGTGTTACAAGGTGTGAAATTGAGTAAGACTCAAAGCCCGACCACGGCAGAAGATAGAAAGATAATGAAAGTCATTCCCTATGCCTCAGCCATAGGTTCTTTTAAGTATGCCATGTTGTGTACCAGATCTATTGTATACCCTACACTAAGTTTAGCAAGGGAGTACAATAGTGATCTAGGAGTAGATCACTGGACAGCGGTCAAAATTATCCTTAGTGGAATAAGGATATGTTTCTCGATTATGGAGGTGACAAAAGGTTCGTCGTAAAGGGTTACGTCGATGCAAGTTTTGACACTGGTCCAGATGACTCTAAGTCTCAATCTGGATACATATTGAAAGTGGGAGCAATTAGCTAGAGTAGCTCCGTGCAGAGCATTGTTGACATAGAAATTTTCAAAATACATACGGATCTGAATGTGGCAGACCCGTTGACTAAAATTATCTCACAAGCAAAACATGATCACACCTTAGTACTCTTTGGGTGTTAATCACATAGCGATGTGAACTAGATTACTGACTCTAGTAAACCCTTTGGGTGTTGCTCACATATCGATGTGAACTATGGGATGTGAACTAGATTATTGACTCTAGTGCAAGTGGGAGACTGAAGGAAATATGCCCTAGAGGCAATAATAAAGTTATTATTTATTTCCTTATTTCATGATAAATGTTTATTATTCATGCTAGAATTGTATTAACCGGAAACTTAGTACATGTGTGAATACATAGACAAACATAGTGTCACTAGTATGCCTCTACTTGACTAGCTCGTTAATCGAAGATGGTTGAGTTTCCTAGCCATGGACATGAGTTGTCATTTGATTAACGGGATCACATCATTAGGAGAATGATGTGATTGACTTGACCCATCCGTTAGCTTAGCACTTGATCGTTTAGTATGTTGCTATTGCTTTCTTCATGACTTATACATGTTCCTATGACTATGAGATTATGCAACTCCCGTTTACCGGAGGAACACTTTGTGTGCTACCAAACGTCACAACGTAACTGGGTGATTATAAAGGTGCTCTACAGGTGTCTCCGAAGGTACTTGTTGGGTTGGCGTATTTCGAGATTAGGATTTGTCACTCCGATTGTCGGAGAGGTATCTCTGGGCCAACTCGGTAATGCACATCACTATAAGCCTTGCAAGCATTGTAACTAATGAGTTAGTTATGGGATGATGTATTACGGAACGAGTAAAGAGACTTGCCAGTAACGAGATTGAACTAGGTATTGAGATACCGACGATCGAATCTCGGGCAAGTAACATACCGATGACAAAGGGAACAACGTATGTTGTTATGCGGTTTGACCGATAAAGATCTTCGTAGAATATGTGGGAGCCAATACGAGAATCCAGGTTCTGCTATTTGTTATTCACCAGAGACATGTCTCGGTCATGTCTACATACTTCTCGAACACGTAGGGTCCGCACGCTTAAAGTTCAATGACGGTTATATTATGAGTTTATGTGTTTTGATGTACCGAAGGTAGTTCGAAGTCCCGGATGTGATCACGGACATGACGAGGAGTCTCGAAATGGTCGAGACATAAAGATTGATATATTGGAAGCCTATATTTGGATATCGGAAGTGTTCCGGGTGAAATCGGGATTTTACTAGAGTACCGGGGGTTACCGGAACCCCCCCCCCCCCGGGGGATTTAATGGGCCAAGATGGGCCTTAGTGGAGAAGAGGAGGGGCGGCCAGGGCAGGCCGCGTGCCCCCTCCCCCTCTAGTCCGAATTGGACAAGGAGGGTGGGGCGGCGCCCCCCTTTCCTTCCTCTCTCCCTCCTCCTTCCCCCTTCTCCTACTCCAACTAGGAAAGGAGGGAGTCCTACTCCCGATGGGAGTAGGACTCCTCCCTGGCGCGCCTCCTCCTGGCCGGCCGCCTCTTCCCCCTTGCTCCTTTACATACGGGGGTAGGGGGCACCTCTAGACACAACAATTGATCCCTTGGATCTCTTAGCCATGTGTGGTGCCCCCCTCCACCATAGTCCACCTCGATAATATCGTAGCGGTGCTTAGGCGAAGCCCTGCGTCGGTAGAACATCATTATCGTCACCACGCCGTCGTGCTGACGGAACTCTCCCTCAAAGCTCGGCTGGATCGGAGTTCGAGGGACGTCATCGAGCTGAACATGTGCTGAACTCGGAGGTGTCGTACGTTCGGTACTTGATCGGTCGGATCGTGAAGACGTACGACTACATCAACCGCGTTGTGCTAACGCTTCCGCTTTCGGTCTACGAGGGTACGTGGACAACACTCTCCCCTCTTGTTGCTATGCATCACCATGATCCTGTGTGTGCGTAGGAATTTTTTTGAAATTACTACGTTCCCCAATACCCCCATCGCCAGTTTCCATGGGGATCTGCTCCCCCATGTGTTTGGTGGCTGAGGCATCACCCTCTGGCGCCACCTGGACGGCCTCCTGTACCTCTCCCTGGCCTGGGAGGGTCCTTTGGGACAACACTTCAGCGTCGTCCGTAGTCTTGGGGGAGAAGGCCAGCGGAGGCGACCCACTGTCCATCACCTTGGGATCCAGCGAATTCCCCGAGGATGAGGATCGCTGGAGGTGGGAACGAGCCGGACTGCAATGCATGATTCAACATGTTAAAACCATGAAGTAAAGGAGCCGGAGATATGTGTGCGTCAGCCTTTGAGTACTTACGATTCGGCCAGGGGCATATCCCTGGGGCGCCACTTGGAGCTGCTATCGGTGTCCAACGCGGAGTTGTCCACGAGGGAGACCTTCCCCTTCTTGGACGCCTCTGCCTCCAGATGCATGGAGGTCGCCCTTTTCTTCCTCCCCCCCCCCTCAGGGGGAGAATTGCTTTCCTCCTCCTCCTCGTCCTCGGTGGGGGAGGAGTGGGTTTCGGCGTCTTCGAACGTCATGTCTAAAGTGCCTCTACGGCGGAGGCCACTTCTGGTCTCCTTGGCCTTCTTCTCCGGCGCCTGGTAGGGCACCAGAACCAGCATCTTCGTCAGAAGTGGGATTGTTGGGTTTTCGGGCAGCGGAGCCGGACATTGGATCCGCCCCGCCTTCTTTATCCAGCCCTGAAAAGATAGATAGGGAAGCTCAGACATCTTCCTTGAATGTACAGGTGAAGGATACACCTTGAAATATGGAAAACTTACCTAACTGGTTGGATGGGTCAGGTTGTACCCACGGTCCTCGGTCGTCTTCGGCCACATCTCGTTGGCCTTAAAAAGCACCTTCCAGATGCCTTCGTGCGTAGCGCCGAAGAACTCTTGCAAGGTCTGGTGCTCGGCCGGATCAAACTCCCACAAATGGCAAGTCCGGCTTTGGCAAGGAAGGGTCCGGCGAAAGAGCATCACCTGGATCACATTGACAAGCTTGATGTTCTTGTCCACCATGCTCCTGATGCGCATCTGCAACACGGATACCTTGTCCGACGACGCCCAGTCCAGGCCCTTTTCTAGCCAGGAGGTAAGCCGCATTGGGTCACCGGACTTGAATTCGGGAGCTGCGGCCCAGGTGGTGTCGCGGGGCTCTGTGACATAGAACCACTGCTGCCACCACCCTTTGACGGTCTCCACAAAAGTGCCTTTGGGCCACGTGACGTTGGACATCTTGCTCACCATAGCGCCTCCGCACTCCGCGTGTTGACCACCCACCACCTTTGGCTTCACATTGAAGGTCTTTAACCATAATCCGAAGTGGGGTGGGGTGCGGAGGAAGGCCTCGCACACGACAATGAATGCCGAGATGTTGAGGAAGGAGTTTGGGGCCAGATCATGGAAATCTAGCCCATAGTAGAACATGAGTCCGCGGACGAAGGGGTGGAGAGGAAACCCTAACCAACGGACAAAGTGGGGAATGAACACCACCCTCTCATGGGGCATCGGGGTGGGGATGATCTGCCCCTTGGCCGGAAGCCAGTGGGCGATTTCCTGGGCCAAGTACCCCGCCTCCCGGAGCTTCATGATGTCCTTCTCCGTGACGGAGGAGGCCATCCACTTGCCCTGCGCTCCAGATCCGGACATGGATGGAGTGCTTTCTTGAGGCGGACAGGATGGAAGCTTGGGCTCTGGAGCTCGAGGATGGGTGGGCAGAGAGAAAGAAGGCGTGTGTGAAAGGGTGAATCCTTATCTCTTTATAAAGGCAGCGAATATCAAGCGCCTCCCCATTCGCCTTAAAACTCGCCTATTCCCCAAGGGTCGTGCAGGCGGCGCGGTTGGATTACCCACGCCCGTATTGATGAGAATCCCGCAATAAGGGGACACGATCGCTGCTTTGACAAGACGTGCCAATGAAAGCCGCATCTCGAAACGTGGAGCGGGAGGCTAAAAAACGGTTCAAAATAATGACCGGGCGGAGACGTGGCGTTTCACTACAGAAGATGTCGGTAGATGGGACTTGTTGAATATTATACTCTTTGCGGAGCTTGTTTTGCAGAGCCGGACACGTTCTCTGTGTTCGAAGACTATTTTGGAGTATTCGGAGGAGGAACCCGCCTTGCAATGCCGAAGACAATCTGCGCGCCGGACACATCGTCATTGAAGCCTGGTTCAGGGGCTACTGAGGGAGTCCTGGATTAAGGGGTCCTCGGGCGTCCGGCCTATGTGACGTGTGCCGGACTGATGGGCCAAGAAGATACAAGACAAAAGACTTCCTCCTGTGTACGGATGGGACTCTCCTTTGCGTGGAAGGCAAGGCCCCTCCGGTGTCTATATAAACCGGAGGGTTTAGTCCGTAGAGGCAATCACAATCATACAGGCTAGACATCTAGGGTTTAGCCATTACGATCTCATGGTAGATCAACTCTTGTAATCCTCATATTCATCAAGATCAATCAAGCAGGAAGTAGGGTATTACCTCCATCGAGAGGGCCCGAACCTGGGTAAACATCGTGTCCCCCGTCTCCTGTTACCATCGACCCTAGATGCACGGTTCGGGACCCCCTACCCGAGATCCGCCGGTTTTGACACCGACACAAGGTACTAGCATCATCATAAGCATCATTCATAGCAGAAGTAGCATCATCAATAACTTGCGACATATCAGGATTGATAGCATGTGGTGGTGTGCAAGTTTACTTATAACAGAAGGTGAATCTAAAGCGGAGCTGGATGGCAGTTCCTTACCTCCCCTCGTCTTAGAGGGAAAATCTTAGTCTTAGCATCCTTCAGATTCTTCATAGTGATAAATTGATAATAATCCCAAGTGACTCAACAAATATAGCTATGGTCCCCGGCAACGCCGCCCGAAGAAGGTCTTGATAACCCACAAGTATAGGGGATCGCAACAGTTTTCGAGGGTAGAGTATACAACCCAAATTTATAGATTCGACACAAGGGGAGCCAAAGAATATTTGTAAGTGTTAGCAGCTGAGTTGTCAATTCAACCACACCCAGAGATTAATCATCTGCAGCAAGGTGATCAGTAGCAAAGTAGTATGATAGTTTTGATAATAGTGACAACAGTAATAGTAACCGTAACAGTGATAGCAGTAGTTTTGTAACAAGTGCAATAGTAACAGCAGCGGTAGTAACTTAGCCAAAACAATATAAGATAAATTCGTAGGCATTGGATCGGTGACTTGTTGGATGATATTCATCATGAGACAGTCATAACCTAGGGCGATACGGCACTAACTCCAGTTCATAAATATAATGTAGGCATGTATTCCGTAAATAGTCATACGTGCTTATGGAAAGAACTTGCATGACATCTTTTGTCCTACCCTCCCGTGGCAGCGGGGTCCTATTGGAAACTAAGGGATATTAAGGCCTCCTTTTAATAGAGAACCAGAACAAAGCATTAACACACGGTGAATACATGAACTCCTCAAACTACGATCATCACCGGGAGTGGTCCCGACTATTGTCACTCCGGGGTTACCGGATCATAACACGTAGTAGGTGACTATAACTTGCAAGATCGGATCTAGAACATGGATATAATGGTGATAACATAAACGGTCTAGATCTGAAATCATGGCACCCGGGCCCAAAGTGACAAGCGTTAAGCATGGCAAAGTCATAGCAACATCAATCTCAAAACATAGTGGATACTATGGATCAAGCCCTAACAAAACTAACTCAATTACATGATGAATATCATCCAAATCCTCACCGACCAGCGAGCCTACGAAGGAATTACTCACTCCCGGTGGGGAGCATCATGGAAATGGCGATGGAAAAGGGTTGGTGATGACGAAGAACAAAGATCCCCCTCTCCGGAGCCCCAAACGGACTCCAGATCCGGCCTCTCGATGAAGAACATGAGGTGTCGGCGGCTCCGTCTCGTGGAACGCAATAATTCTTTCTCCCTGATTTTTTCTGGAAATATGTGATTTTATAGCGTCGGTTTCAGGGTATGTGGGGCCACCAGATGAGGATAACCCATGTGCGTGCGCGTGGGGGGGCGCACCCTGGTGGGTTGTGCCCACCCAGGTGCCCCCTCTGATGGTTCCTGGCTCCAGAAATTCTCTTTTATTGTATAAAAAATCCTCGCAAAGTTTCGTTCCGTTCCGAGAACTTTTATTTCTGCACAAAAACAACACCATGGTAGTTCTGCTGAAAACAGCGCCAGTCCGGGGTTAGTTTCATTCAAATCATGGAAATTAGAGTCCAAAACAAGAGGAAAAGCATTAGGAAAAGTAGATACGTTGGAGACGTATCACCACCCGGAGCGGTTCTACCGCTAGCAACTACTGCTTAACTTCCGTTCGAGGGATAGAACTATCCAGAAGGCAAAAAAACAAGCAGTACTCTGTGCGGTAGAGGAACAGTGGTAGTTCCGCTGGAGCGGTACTTCCGCTTAGTTGCAGTACGCCCAGTAAACCTGCGGAAGTGGGGTGGCAGTCAGGGCCACAGTACCACTGGAGCGGTACTACCGCGCTGAACTGCCGCTCCACCGCCCATTTACAGAACACAGAAAACAAGTGTAGCACCCTGGATTTTGCCCTTTTCTTTTTCTGATGATTTTCTTAGATCTCTTGATTTGATATGCTTTTCTGTGGCTATGTGGTTCTGAAACTTGGGAAGATCATGTATTCCTAGGTTTTATAGTGGCTTGCTATCCTCATCATCATCCCAAGATCATGTCATTTTCATCCTTGACCCAAATCCAATATTCTTTTTATTGGGAACATTCCTTTTTCTATTAAAGGAATAGTTCTTTTTGCCCTAGGTTATTTCTGTCACTCCCAAAATTCCCAAATAATTCTCATAAATTGTTGGGTCATATCTTCCTCAAATATGTCGAAACCCTTCCTTGGCATCATCAAAGATAATTCACAAATATTCCTTTTCTCATTCTGCCCTAAGTGGTTTTTTGAGAAGGAAGTGTCATTTATCTTTGCTTGATTGACTCCTAACTTTTTGGACACCTTTTCCTGTCCATATATTGCCCCATGCCAAAATTCAACTCAATTTGCCTAGTAAATATTCCTGAGCAATGTTTCAAAGTTGCTGTCCGAGGAAAGCCTGTGTAAAGGAAGTACAAGCTAGGCATATCCAAATGATTTGAAAATTTTCAAGGTCCTTCATATGATCAAATCATCACTCTCCACCAAATTTGAGCTCATGTAACTCATCTATGTGAGCCCAGCTCCAAATCTTGGTTTCTGGACAGATTTTCAGTTTGTGAAGCAACCATATTTTATATTGCTTCATTTAAGCTGAAATTTACCATGACATTCTCCTATCCATATCAACTCTCTCCACCAAGTTTTGGATCATTTCATTAATCCATTTGCCCTGTGCAATTTTTCCAAAATTCTATCGAGAGAGATGTTATATGAAGCAACTGCTAGTTTGGCTAATCCAAATGGCATGAAACTTTTTGAGCATCTTCATTTCTTAAAATCATCGGTCCATGCCCATTTTCAACTCATTTCATGCACCCATGTGAGTGCATCATCCAAATCTATTTTCTGGACCAAATATGTAGTTGCAAAGCAACTATGTTACGTTGTGGTCCATTTCCTCTCTAATTGCACATGATCATAGTCCTTCCTAGCCTAAACACCCCAGACATCATGTTTGGCCCTTAGCATCTCCCTATGGATAACAGCGACCTGATTAAGTTTGATACATCAAACTTTAGAGGATCATTACCACCTAACCACACTACCCATGATCGATTCATCACCCATTTGTAACCTAGCTTGGAGGGACTACACGTGTGACATGGTCGGCCCGGCCAGAACATGCCGCTTGCACCAATGCACACGGTGATCACGCTTGCGTCATGCTAACTGAGAGCTCTGGCTCGTTCCGGCCGATGTGCTCGTCCGTTCCCTCGTCTTCTCGACGTCCATCCATGTCTAGTAGCTCCCTGGTGAGCCTCTGCATCGACCCGTGCCTCTGCCTCGTCCTGGTTCGCCATGAATGCGCGGCAAATGCCATGCCCGTGCCGCGTCCAGCCCATGTCCTCCATTACAGCACTGCTCGAGCTCGCTTGTGATGCTTTAGAGCCTTCCCCGCGGCCTATTTAAGGCGTGCCCGAGTCCCCCTTACCTAACCATTCCCTCCCCCGCCTCATTTGCTCACCGGAGTGACCACATCTCGCTGTTTCCTCGCCGTTCGTCCTCGGCCATCACCGGAATCTGCTCCTCCCCGGCCACCTCAGGCCCCCTCTCCTCCTCCCGACCCCTCCACCGCACTCCCCACTCCTCCGCGAGCCGCCCCACCCCCTTTCCCCTCGCCGGAGTTGGCCGCAGCGGCGGCAACCTCCATCGCCCCCACCTCTCTGTCCTCCTCCTGGCGCCGCCCGTCGTCGCCGTCCTGCTCCTCCCCAGCACCATCCAACCCTTTGAACGGTACCCCCTCGCCACCCCGGTCCCGCCGGCGCCCTCGGCTCGGCCGAAGATGGCCTGAGCCGGCCGGCCCCCTCGCCGCTTCCTCCCGTGTTCCTCCTCTGCTTCACGAGGGGAACATGTGCGGGGAGGAAGACGACGCCCGATCGCCCCCCCCCCCCCCCCCCCCTGCGCCTGGGACCCACGCGCCAGTGGCCCAGCCACCTCTGTCCACGTGGATAAGTGGAGACGGGTTTCTCCCGGGTATGCTTTCCTGTTGTGTAAACGTATTTTCGATCTACTTCGGTTTAAAATACGTTTTCCTTTTCAGAAAACGTAATCTGCCGGAAAGCGCTTTCAGTTTTTCCTCCCAGGGACTTGTTTGTAGTAACTTTTATTATATATTGGTCCCTGAGCTTCTACACCCTATATCTCCGCGACCGTAACTCCGATCGAGGTGAAACCAACGCCCATTTCTTTGTCTCGTTGAGATCTTTCTGTTGGTAACATTTTCACTAGGTGGTCCTGCAGTGAAAATGACCATTTTCCCCTTGCTTCTAATCAGCCCCCTTCGAGGGAGAAGAACGTCCGGCAAATCGTTCCGCGGCTACACCGCACTTCTTCCCGGAGTCTCCGTCACCCCCAGGCAAGCCACAACAGCCACTTGCATGATAGACATGCAGTAGCCATGGTTTCTACTTGAATATTTAATAAATGTTTGCCCGTTAACTGTCTGCTGTTTGCTACTACTGTCGTTGTTTCGGTTATGCTCGTGGATTCATGTTCACCTTCATGCTAAGTTCCGATGCATCTTGTTATCTCGTACTACTTTCTAGTATCATGTTCACATGTTATGCTTGGTTGTAGTAGTACATGCTGATAGTAGTGATGTTTTTCCTGATGCATGCTTGTCGTCTGTTACCGAGTACCGTTGTTATGCATGTTCCTTTGCATCTAGTTGGTTACATGCTTACTTGGTAGTATTATTGTCATGTTCTTGAAGGAAATATGCCCTAGAGGCAATAATAAAGTTATTATTTATTTCCTCATATCATGATAAATGTTTATTATTCATGCTAGAATTGTATTAACAGGAAACATAATACATGTGTGAATACATAGACAAACATAGTGTCACTAGTATGCCTCTAATTGACTAGCTTGTTGATCAAAGATGGTTGAGTTTCCTAACCATAGACATGAGTTGTCATTTGATTAATGGGATCACATCATTAGGAGAATGATGTGATTGACTTGACCCATTCCGTTAGCTTAGCACTTGATCGTTTAGTTTACTGCTATTGCTTTCTTCATGACTTATACATGTTCCTATGACTATGAGATTATGCAACTCCCGAATACCGGAGGAACACTTTGGGTGCTACCAAACGTCACAACATAACTGGGTGATTATAAAGGTGCTCTACAGGTGTCTCCGATGGTGTTCGTGGAGTTGGCATAGATCAAGAATAGGATTTGTCACTCCGATTGTCGGAGAGGTATCTCTCGGCCCTCTCGGTAATGCACATCACTATAAGCCTTGCAAGCAATGTGACTAATGAGTTAGTTGCGGGATGATGCATTATGGAACGAGTAAAGAGACTTGCCGGTAACGAGATTGAGCTAGGTATTGAGATACCGACGATCGAATCTCGAGCAAGTAACATATCGATGACAAAGGGAACAACGTATGTTGTTATGCGGTTTGACCGATAAAGATCTTCGTAGAATATGTAGGAACCAATATGAGCATCCAGGTTCCGCTATTGGTTATTGACCAGAGATGTGTCTCGGTCATGTCTACATAGTTCTCGAACCCGTAGGGTCCGCACGCTTAAAGTTCTGTGATGATCGGTATTATGAGTTTATATGTTTTGATGTACCGAAGGTAGTTCGGAGTCCCGGATATGATCACGGACATGATGAGGAGTCTCGAAATGGTCGAGACATACAGATTGATATACTGGAAGCCTACATTTGGACATCAGAAGAGTTCCGGGTGAAATCGGGATTTTACCGGAGTGCTGGAGGGGTTACTGGAACCCCCTGGGGGTTAATGGGCCTTGCCGGGCCCTAGTGGAGAGAGAGGGAGGGGCCGGGCAGGGCAGGCCGCGCGCCCCCTCCCCCTCTACTCTGAATTGGACTAGGAAGGGGGGCGGCGCCCCCCTTTCCTTCTCCTTCTCCCCCTTCCTTTCCCCCTCCTAGTAGGAGTAGGAAAGAGGGGAGTCCTACTCCTACTAGGAGGAGGACTCCTCCTCCTGGCGCGCCCTACAGGGCCGGCCGGCCTCCCCCTTGCTCCTTTATATACGGGGGCAGGGGCACCCTAGAACACACAAGTTGATCATTGATCTCTCCCAGCCATGTGTGGTGCCCCCCTCCACCATAATCCACCTCGGTCATATCGTAGCGGTGCTTAGGCGAAGCCCTGCGTCGGTAGCTTCATCAACATCGTCACCACACCATCGTGCTGACGAAACTCTCCCTCGAGCTCTAATGGATCATGAGTTCGCGGGACGTCACCGAGCTGAACGTGTGCTGAACACGGAGGTGCCGTACGTTCGGTACTGAGGATCGGCCGATCGTGAAGACGTACGACTACATCAACCGCGTTGTCATAACGCTTCTGCTTTCGGTCTACGAGGGTACGTGGACAACACTCTCCCCTCTCGTTGCTATGCATCACCATGATCTTGCGTGTGCGTGGGATTTTTTTTGAAATTGCTACGTTCCCCAATATTGGCATCCGAGCCAGGTTTATGCGTAGATGTTATATGCACGAGTAGAACACAAGTGAGTTGTGGGCGATACAAGTCATACTACTTACCAACATGTCATACTTTGGTTCGGCGGTATTTTTGGATGAAGCGGCCCGGACCGACATTACACGTACGCTTACGCGAGACTGGTTCTACCGACGTGCTTAGCACACAGGTTGCTGGCGGGTGTCAGTTTCTCCAACTTTAGTTGAACCGAGTGTGACTACGCCCGGTCCTTGAGAAGGTTAAAACAACACTAACTTGACGAACTATCGTTGTGGTTTTGATGCGTAGGTAAGAACGGTTCTTGCTCAGCCCGTAGCAGCCACGTAAAACTTGCAACAACAAAGTAGAGGACGTCTAACTTGTTTTTGTAGGGCATGTTGTGATGTGATATGGTCAAGACATGATGCTATATTTATTGTATGAGATGATCATGTTTTGTAACGGAGTTATCGGCAACTGGCAGGAGCCATATGGTTGTCGCTTTATTGTATGCAATGCAATCGCCCTGTAATTGCTTTACTTTATCACTAAGCAGTAGCGATAGTCGTAGAAGTAATAGTTGGCGAGACGACAACGATGCTACGATGGAGATCAAGGTGTCGCGCCGGTGACGATGGTGATCATGACGGTGCTTTGGAGATGGAGATCAAAGGCACAAGATGATGATGGCCATATCATATCACTTATATTGATTGCATGTGATGTTTATCCTTTATGCATCTTATTCTGCTTTGTTTGACGGTAGCATTATAAGATGATCTCTCACTAAATTTCAAGGTAAAAGTGTTCTCCCTGAGTATGCACCGTTGCCAAAGTTCGTCGTGCCGAGACACCACGTGATGATCGGGTGTGATAAGCTCAACGTTCATCTACAACGGGTGTAAGACAGTTTTGCACACGCAGAATACTCGGGTTAAACTTGACGAGCCTAGCATATGCAGATATGGCCTCGGAACACTGAGACCGAAAGGTCGAGCGTGAATCATATAGTAGATATGATCAACGTAGTGATGTTCACGATTGAAAACTACTCAATCTCACGTGATGATCGGTTATGGTTTAGTTGATATGGATCACGTGATCACTTAGATGATTAGAGGGATGTCTATCTAAGTGGGAGTTCTTAAGTAATATGATTAATTGAACTTAAATTTATCATGAACTTAGTACCTGATAGTATTTTGCTTGTCTATGTTGTTGTAGATAGATGGCCCGTGTTGTTGTTCCGTTGAATTTTAATGCGTTCCTTGAGAAAGCAAAGTTGAAAGATGATGGTAGCAATTACACGGACTGGGTCCGTAACTTGATTATTATCCTCATTACTGCACAGAAGAATTACGTCCTGGAAGCACCGCTGGGTGCCAGGCCTGCTGCAGATGCAACTGACGACGTTAAGAACGTCTGGCAGAGCAAAGCTGATGACTACTCGATAGTTCAGTGTGCCATGCTTTACGGCTTAGAACCGGGACTTCAACGACGTTTTGAACGTCATGGAGCATATGAGATGTTCCAGGAGTTGAAGTTAATATTTCAAGCAAATGCCCGGATTGAGAGATATGAAGTCTCCAATAAGTTCTACAACTGCAAGATGGAGGAGAATAGTTCTGTCAGTAAACATATACTCAAAATGTCTGGGTATAATAATCACTTGATTCAACTGGGAGTTAATCTTCCGGATGATAGTGTCATTGACAGAATTCTTCAATCACTGCCACCAAGCTACAAGAGCTTCGTGATGAACTATAATATGCAAGGGATGGATAAGACAATTCCCGAGCTCTTCGCAATGCTAAAGGCTGCGGAGGTAGAAATCAAAAAGGAGCATCAAGTGTTGATGGTCAACAAGACCACCAGTTTCAAGAAAAGGGGTAAAGGGAAGAATAAGGGGAACTTCAAGAAGAACGGCAAACAAGTTGTTGCTCAAGAGAAGAAACCTAAGTCTGGACCTAAGCCTGAGACTGAGTGCTTCTACTGCAAACAGACTGGTCACTGGAAGCGGAACTGCCCCAAGTATTTGGCGGATAAGAAGGATATCAAGGTGAACAAAGGTATATGTGATATACATGGTATTGATGTGTACCTTACTAGAGCTCGCAGTAGCACCTAGGTATTTGATACTGGTTCTGTTGCTAATATTTGCAACTCGAAACAGGGACTACAGATTAAGCGAAGACTGGCTAAGGACGAGGTGACGATGCGCGTGGGAAATGGTTCCAAAGTCGATGTGATCGTCGTCGGCACACTACCTCTACATATACCTTCGGGGTTAGTTTTAGACCTGAATAATTGTTATTTGGTGCCAGCGTTAAGCATGAACATTATATCTGGATCTTGTTTGATGCAAGACGGTTATTCATTTAAATCTGAGAATAATGGTTGTTCTATTTGTATGAGTAATATCTTTTATGGTCATGCACCCTTGAAGAGTGGTCTATTTGTGATAAATCTCGATAGTAGTGATACACATATTCATAATGTTGAAGCCAAAAGATACAGAGTTGATAATGATAGTGCAACTTATTTGTGGCACTGCCGTTTGGGTCATATTGGTGTAAAGCGCATGAAGAAACTCCATACTGATGGACTTATGGAATCACTTGATACTTGCGAACCTTGCCTCATGGGCAAGATGACTAAAACACCGTTCTCCAGAACAATGGAGCGAGCAACGGATTTATTGGAAATCATACATACTGATGTATGTGGTCCAATGAATATTGGGGCTCGCGGCGGGTATCGTTATTTTCTCACCTTCACAGATGATTTGAGCAGATATGGGTATATCTACTTAATGAAACATAAGTCTGAAACATTTGAAAAGTTCAAAGAATTTCAGAGTGAAGTGGAAAATCATCGTAACAAGAAAATAAAGTTTCTACGATCTAATCATGGAGGAGAATATTTGAGTTACGAGTTTGGTCTACATTTGAAACAATGCGGAATAGTTTTGCAACTCACGCCACCCGGAACACCACAGCGTAATGGTGTGTCCGAACGTCGTAATCGTACTTTACTAGATATGGTGCGATCTATGATGTCTCATACTGATTTACCGCTATCGTTTTGGGGTTATGCTTTAGAGACGGCTGCATTCACGTTAAATAGGGCACCATCTAAATCCGTTGAGACGACGCCTTATGAACTGTGGTTTGGCAAGAAACCAAAGTTGTCATTTCTTAAAGTTTGGGGTTGCGATGCTTATGTGAAAAAGCTTCAATCTGATAAGCTCGAACCCAAATCAGAGAAACGTGTCTTCATAGGATACCCAAAGGAGACTGTTGGGTACACCTTCTATCACAGATCCGAAGGCAAGACATTCGTTGCTAAGAATGAATCCTTTCTAGAGAAGGAGTTTCTCTCGAAAGAAGTGAGTGGGAGGAAAGTAGAACTTGATGAGGTAACTGTACCTGCTCCCTTATTGGAAAGTAGTTCATCACAGAAACCGGTTTCTGTGACACCTACACCAATTAGTAAGGAAGTTAATGATGTTGATCATGAATCTTCAGATCAAGTTACTACCGAACCTCGTAGGTCAACCAGAGTAAGATCCGCACCAGAGTGGTACGGTAATCCTATTCTGGAGGTCATGTTACTTGACCAAGGCGAACCTACGAACTATGAAGAAGCGATGGTGAGCCCAGATTCCGCAAAATGTCTTGAGGCCATGAAATCTGAGATGGGATCCATGTATGAGAACAAAGTATGGACTTTGGTTGACTTGCCCGATGATCGGCAAGCCATAGAGAATAAATGGATCTTCAAGAAGAAGACTGACGCTGACGGTAATATTACTGTCTACAAAGCTCGACTTGTTGCGAAAGGTTTTCGACAAGTTCAAGGAGTTGACTACGATGAGACTTTCTCACCCGTAGCAATGCTTAAGTTTGTCCGAATCATGTTAGCAATTGCCGCATTTTATGATTATGCAATTTGGCAAATGGATGTCAAAACTGCATTCCTGAATGGATTTCTGGAGGAAGAGTTGTATATGATGCAACCAGAAGGTTTCGTCGATCCAAAGGGAACTAACAAAGTGTGCAAGCTCCAGCGATCCATTTATGGACTGGTACAAGCCTCTCGGAGTTGGAATAAACGTTTTGATAGTGTGATCAAAGCATATGGTTTTATACAGACTTTTGGAGAAGCCTGTATTTACAAGAAAGTGAGTGGGAGCTCTGTAGCATTTCTAATATTATATGTGGATGACATATTGCTGATTGGAAATGATATAGAATTTCTGGATAGCATAAAAGGATACTTGAATAAGAGTTTTTCAATGAAAGACCTCGGTGAAGCTGCTTATATATTGGCATCAAGATCTATAGAGATAGATCAAGACGCTTAATTGGACTTTCACAAAGCACATACCTTGATAAAGTTTTGAAGAAGTTCAAAATGGATCAAGCAAAGAAAGGATTCTTGCCTGTATTACAAGGTGTGAAGTTGAGTCAGACTCAATGCCCGACCACTGCAGAAGATAGAGAGAAAATGAAAAATGTTCCCTATGCTTCAGCCATAGGCTCTATCATGTATGCAATGCTGTGTACCAGACCTGATGTGTGCCTTGATATTAGTTTAGCAGGGAGGTACCAAAGTAATCCAGGAGTGGATCACTGGACAGCGGTCAAGAACATCCTGAAATACCTAAAAAGGACTAAGGATATGTTTCTCGTTTATGGAGGTGACAAAGAGCTCGTCGTAAATGGTTACGTCGATGCAAGCTTTGACACTGATCCGGACGATTCTAAATCGCAAACCGGATACGTGTTTACATTGAACGGTGGAGCTGTCAGTTGGTGCAGTTCTAAACAAAGTGTCGTGGCGGGATCTATGTGTGAAGCGGAGTACATAGCTGCTTCGGAAGCAGCAAATGAAGGAGTCTGGATGAAGGAGTTCATATGCGATCTAGGTGTCATACCTAGTGCATCGGGAGCAATGAAAATCTTTTGTGACAATACTGGTACAATTGCCTTGGCAAAGGAATCCAGATTTCACAAGAAACCAAGCACATCAAGAGACACTTCAATTCCATCCGGGATCAAGTCCAGGTGGGATACATAGAGATTTGCAAGATACATACGGATCTGAATGTTGCAGACCCGTTGACTAAGCCTCTTCCACGAGCAAAACATGATCAGCACCAAGACTACATGGGTGTTAGAATCATTACTGTGTAATCCAGATTATTGACTCTAGTGCAAGTGGGAGACTGAAGGAAATATGCCCTAGAGGCAATAATAAAGTTATTATTTATTTCCTCATATCAGGATAAATGTTTATTATTCATGATAGAATTGTATTAACAGGAAACATAATACATGTGTGAATACATAGACAAACATAGTGTCACTAGTATGCCTCTACTTGACTAGCTCGTTGATCAAAGATGGTTGAGTTTCCTAACCATAGACACGAGTTGTCATTTGATTAACGGGATCACATCATTAGGAGAATGATGTGATTGACTTGACCCATTTCGTTAGCTTAGCAAGTACATTCAATGTACTGACCTGGCATGTCATGCCAGTTTGCAGGTCGTGCCTGGTTGCTTGCTTGTTTGGTGTGGTTGCTATGTTCGCGAGCTAGGATAAATGTTCCAGCCAGAGTCCCTGCGGATTGGAGTACATCACCGTTGTTCGTTGTCCCGCTGCCAGTAGAGTTCCGCTGCCTCAAGTTGTTATGCTGCTTGCATAGAGCAACTGTGGTTGGCATAGCATCGCTGTGCCGATGTTATTCATTGTAATATCGGAGACCTTGTATTCATATTCGTGTTGTAATAGAGAGCTGATTTGTTCTATGCTAAGAAGTGCCGTATTCCAGAAGACTTCACCTCAATCTTTGGGCTAGAATACGAGGCGTTCCGGTTTCTCTGAGTCGGGGTGCTACAACAAGCGGAAGTGAGGACAACACTGAACAACGGTAGTACTGCTGGAGCGGTACTACCGCTGAGTAGAGCAGTACAACCATTTAAGGTGCTCTGGAAAGCCCAAGCACAAGGGAGGACAAGCCCGATTGCCGGGAAAGATGGAGGGTGCAAAAAGACTGTGTACATCTTGATTCCACCAAAACATTTCCGAAGCGGCCCCTCTTAATAGTACGGTGATCCTACTCAAATCCATCGAAAATGAAACGTAAGAAAAACACCGTCTTCATGATAGTTCCGAGGGGCTCGAATCGTCTTGTGCCATATGATAGATTATCTAAAATGCTCAATGCACACGATTAGTCCACAAAAGCATTGTGATCAATCACCAAAACCACTAAGGGAGAAATAAGCCCTAACAATCTCCCCCTTTTTGATGGATTGATGACAACACGAGATTTGCACAAATATAGACCAAGAAAATATGCAATCCCAACATCTACAAAATATAGGGCTCCCCCTAGATGTCCACTAATTGGGTATGCCTTTGGAATGCAAAGTACACACACTATGATCAACACTCCCCCCTGTATTATATAGAACGGTAATACTTGCATCAACAATATGAGATGGATAAATAAGGATGCAAGTAAATAGCATGTGATCATAACGATAGGGCACAAGATAAATAACATCTCACAAGCTAATACGATACTTGACATAAAGGTAGAGATAGAGATAGGGTAGCATATGTCACACATATGATAGGTACTTAATGTTCCACACACAAACTTAAGCAAAGCAAACGAGAAAGAGTTCACGAGAGAACGAAAGCAACGACAAAGAGAAGACACACTCATGACTCGGAAAATCCCTAAACTCTCCCCCCCTTTGGCATCAAGACACCAAAAGGGCAAAGATCAATAAACAAGTCCAAGGTGATGGAGATGCTCCAGAACATTAGTACTCCTCGTGCTTATCCGAGTCCTCGTGCTCCTCAAACTCCTCTGCTGCCTCATGCTGACGCTCGGCCTCTGAGTCTGACCACTTCTAATCCTGTGCGATCCATGACTCCTCATCAGTGATCCTATCATCAAATCCACTGGTATCCTCCATGCCCAAATGCCTCATCATAGCCATGTCACGCAAGCGGGCCTTCTTCTCAGCAACATGAGCCATATACTATCCCTTGGCCTGAATGTAAAAGAGCTTATTCATCTTTGCCTTGAGCTTGGACGCCCAAGATGGTTCCTTGTCTGGAGAAGGAACAAACTCATAGTCTAGCTCAGGCTCATCATTAGAGTCAGTGGGGGCAATCTCCTCACCGGGGGCAGCAAGTGCAGTCCCCCTGTTCTCCTTCTGGCGCAAGTTCAGAACCCCATGAGATACCATATGCTCAATAGGAAGTGACTCCCGTGGAAACTCAATAGCCCATGTGCTGCCTGGAACAGGTATAGAAAGCTTTGACAAAAACTTGAAGTGAATATGCAAGTTTGAAAAATATTCTGTAAAAAAATGAAAGGATAATAAGAAAATTCCAAAAAAGGAGAACTAATTAAAAAGATGAAGTAGTTAATGGGAGGGCTACCGTTATCGGAGACAGGATTCAAACCTGCAGTCTTCAGGTCACGATATAATATAAATCCAAATAGGATTAAAAAGAGGTAAATTGTGTCTAAATAATTAGACAACTAGGAATACTAATAATCTTCTCCTATCCTACTTTTTGATTCATTTAGTTCTTCAATTAACTCAAAGTCTCCTCATTCAACTTATACAAATAAGGTCCATAGATGGGCACCTTCCGGTCAAGCACGGCAAAGCGAAGCTCATGCCACATGATGTGGGAGATGTCCAAAGTAGATGTCCTGCCCTTCTCCCTGATGCAAAGCAAGAGATGATCCACCAAATAGGAGTGTACCTGATCCAGGTTCCCAATGCGAGGGAAAAGAGTATTGCGAAAGATACAATGCATGATGTCCAAGAACGGAATGAGCTCCATGCGAGTAGCCCCCTTGGCAGTAGTCACAGTCCTGGAGTAACGGATAAGCTTTGACTTGTGTGTAGTAGGTGTATCCTTGTGAGGAGGAGACCAACTAGGTCGTCTTCCCCCTCATCAGCAATGCCCAGACAATCCATGAAATCCTTCCAAGTGACCTTGAATCTCCTTCCACCAGTCATCCAGGACATGGATCTCTCCTCATCTGCATGAAAGTGAACAGTGGCATAGAATTGAGCCACAATCTCAGCATTGTAGTCCTTGTTGAATATAATGATAGAAATAAGACCCCATTGGTGACAAAGAGTAAGAGCTTCTCCAAAGTAAGATGGGTCGACCTTCTCCGTACGAGAGATGTTGATAGACTTGACCAAAACAAACAGGTTCTTCTTGGCCTTCAGAATGTCAAAATAGACCAAAGACTGCTCCTTGGTCCAGAAGCGACGACCCACAAGAGCCTAGCCCTCAGGACAGTGATATGGATTGCGAATACGAAAAGCACGAAACTCCTTGGCAGTAATCTCATCAGGAGGGGTGTACTTCTCCTTCTCCTTCTGCTTACTGGCTGTTCTCTTCACATGTTGTCTTGGAGGACCACTAGAACCGGCTGGTCACTACCGCAGGTTGGTCCAAACGCGATAGTGCAATGAGAGACCCTTCGATGAAACTGTGTGTGATGCATTAATCACAAACGATGATGTAATAAAACCGTCAAAAAAGATACAAAATGTTTGCGATGGCGGTGACATCAAACACGATTAAGATTAGAGTTGCGTGTGCGATGCATGGCAAATGGTTAATCTAGTCGAACTGTTTGCGATGAGGCAGAACAACAAAAACGGGCAACCAGATGAGGGTGTGTGTGCGATATATGGCATATAGTTCACTAGGATGAATTGTGTGTGATTAGAAAACACAATAGAAACGGTTAGCCAGATCAAGGTGTGTGCGATGGAGGGCATACAATTCACTCGGATGAACTGTTTGTGATGAGCCAAGACAACAGAAACAGTTCAACTGAACAAGATGTGTGTGATACACGGCAAACAGGTCCATAATCAGAAATGTGTGCGAAGACCAATAATAACATAGACGATTGCTACTAATAAGCCGTGTGATTTGCTCTGTCTACAGAAGAATAACATATATATATATAAACATCCAATTACATTAGTGACTATACAGATCATTCGCACACACCTCAATAAATAATTGCATGCATTCTAAACTACGAGAAACGATTGTCTAGTCATCTACTTCTTGTGACACTCCCGCCACTGCTCTATGCCTCGATCCCTTGTCTGGGGTAGGAAGAAGACACTTCCTCATGTCAACGATCCACTTGTACATCTAGTAGCTTGTGTATGCGTCCTTGGCCGCGTACTTGACGTGTTCTTCATCCAGTGTCTGATGCCAGACACTATGCGAGACGTTCTTATCCTTCTTGCTCTCATCCTTCATCTTCATGTAGTAGGGGTCGATGATGGACGAGGCGAGGTCAACCAGGGAGTTCTTTTTGTTGTTGTTGCTGCCCCAGACCTTGTAGTGGTCATGGATGTTGACAAGATTCTGGCAGGTCAAGCCTGAAACCTTGAGCGCTTTTAGATCGTTGGTGGTGTCCACCATAGCGAAACTGTAGTCAGAGCTGTTGATAAACCTGAAGAAATGCTCGTAAGGCCTTGTGGCCAGGTAGTAGTGGTAGACGAGGACGTCATGTCGCACGCACAACTGGCTGGCGGCAACCTTCTGATAGTGCCCGGCACGACCGCTGGTGAACTCGAGGTCGAAGCCGACCACTTGGTACTTGTCCTCGGCAAGCAACTGCTCCATAGTTTGGATGGAACTCTCCACCGAGATCGGCTCGTTCATGTACACCACCGAGAGGGCCTTCCCCCTCATGTGGGTGTCCATTATGTGATGCATGGTGAACTGCCCCCCGTTGTCGTCGTCGGCCGCTGGGAGCGCCATTGGGACTGCTGGATGTCCTCTCTGTATGAGTTGTCGTGGGTGTGCTTATTGTGGCGTGTGGCGAGAGAGATGAAGGTAAATGGCCGCAGGAATAAATGGGGGCGGCCTGGATTCTCGGCGCGTCGGCATGGCAGTTTTTGCGGCGGGTAACTGCATCGTGGCGCTGTGCCCGGCGCAACCACATGCATAATGGCAGCAGCAACGTACATGATCGTGCGTCGGCCCCAAACACTGGCAGCGTGTGTGGAGGGACGAGGGCAGAGCACCCGGAGGGACGTGAGAGCAGAGCGCGCGCAGCAGGACGTGAGCAGAGCGCGCCACGGCCGCCTCAACCGCGAGCAACCACACGCATAGAGCAGTTGAACACGCATGGAATGGTCGTCTACAAGCTGGCCGACAGTTGCGACGCTGTGTAGAGAGCGGCCGTGTGCTACTACCTCTGTCTTGGTCTATTAGTCCCCTTTATATTATGTGTCATATTTTGACCTTAAATTTAACTCACAAAATATTAATGCGTGTTATAAAAATTATATAATTGGAAACTATGTTCAAATACGACACCAACAATATAATCTTTAGTGACATGCATTCGTATTTCATTAGTTAAATCTCTAGTCAAAATTTGGCGCAAAAAATACGAAGACGACTTATAAACCAGGATGGGGGTAGTATGTAATTAAACCGCAAACATTTGTTTTTTATTAACTGTATGTGTACATGTCCTTTCGTCCTCCTCTCGCACGCCTTGTCACCCCGCTGCCGCAGACGACTTCGAGCGCAAGCTTGAGCAACGCGCGAGTACGTTCTTTTGGTCAAATGGTGGCTCGAAGTGGTGCCAATGAATCGTCGGTGAGCCCATTCCCACGGAAGCTTCCCACCCGACTCGGTGAAATCCCCCAAAATCCCAATACTTACTGGCCTGCTATATAAACCCTCACGGCCGGCGAGTCCTGTATCGCATTTTCCCCTCCCTCTCTCTAGTTTATCTCGTCTGCTTCTCCCACAATCGCCAATGCCACCAGTCTGTCGTCGTTGCTCAGCCACTCCACCGTCATCAGAGGACAGCTCCAGCTGGGAGGCTACACCGCGGCGGCGGCTCAGTCCCCGGCGTAGTGTAGTGCGCGTCGCGTCCCTGTTGGGTGTGCGCGGAACAAACCACACGCTCCGCCGCCGTTGCCCGTCGACAGCTGTTCCCGGCCGTTGTTGCCGCCACCCCACCATCTGCCGCCATGGCCGCCACACCATCGTCGAAAGCCAGGGCCATCGCCCGCTCCGTCGCCGTGGCCCGAAGGCGGGAGGTGGCCGTCGTGGTCGCCATCCCACTGTCGGCCACCGTGACCATCACCCGCTCCGCCACCGCGGCCCGAAGGTGGGAAGTGGTGGTCGTGGCCACCACCCCATCGTCGGTCGTCGTGGCCGCCAGTCCACCGTCGATCGCCTGGGTCATCGCCAGCTCCGCCATCGCCGCCCGAAGGCGGGAAGCAGAGGTGGAGGCCCGCACGTGCGCCAGCGACCTTGCGCGCTACATCGAGTTCCTGCGGAAGGAGGAGGAGTGCCTCGTCGAGCACGCATAGTCTTTCCACCGCCGTGGCCGCAGCACATGCCGCCGCAGAGAAGAGGAATCAGGATATCTACGAGGAGTCCCGCCGCTTCGAGAGGGGTCATCTGGAGCGGCAGAGAAGGTGAGCGTTGTTGAAGGTGCAACAGCGGCAGGCACCGTATTGCAGTGTCCAGCTCGTCGGTAGGCTCCTCCTCCTCTGCCTCTTACTGAGCGTTCTCGGTAGAGGAGGGACTGTTGGAAGTAGTACAAAGCCCCTCCGTAGTAGTACTAGTATTTAGGGCTATTTTGTTCAGTTCATCTGACTATAGATGTGGTTGAACTGTACAACGTACTTAAAATTAGCTAGTATATATAGTTGAACTAGCTATTCAATACGTGGTTGGCAACAATTGGGGAAAAATTTGGTCGGTTCAGCTATCGAGTTGAACTGTTTGTATAAAGAACAACTGCTTAATCTATGAATGAAATCTATGCTTAATTACTGAATTTTAGTTGCAAAAATTAGATAGTGCTAGTGATTTTTAGCTACATATTTTGACAAATGACAGGGTTACAAGGTTGACAAAGGGCAATGTTACTAGATCAACAAATGTCAATCATTCCAGTTTGACAAATGGCAATATACCTAATATGACATATGCAAATCTGTCAAATTGTCTGTACGTGGTTGCACATGGATCATCTGAAAAAACCATGTGCGTTGAAGGGATGTACAAATCCTGCGTGCCAAATTTTCCCTTGGCTTAGCGGCAAAGTCTCGCTTTGCATATCGTATTCAATCTAAACCGTTTATGTTGAAGAGATGCACAATTCCTGCGCGACGAATTTTCCCTTGGCTTACTAGGGAAGACCATAACTCTCATTTTGCATACAGGTGTCCTATCTAAAATGTTTGCGATGAAGAGCTACACAAATCCTGCTCGGCACATTTTCCCTTGGCTTACTGGGGAAGCTGTCGGTTTGCATACGGGTGTTCTACCTAAAACGTTTGCGATGAAGAGCTGCACAAATCCTACTCGGTACATTTTTCATTGGCTTTCTGGGGAAGCTGTCGGTTTGCATACGGGTGTTCTATCTAAAACTTTTGCGATGAGTGTTTTATATTTGAAAACCCCTGACTTTTTTTAAAGAAAATTGGAGAGAAAAACGCAAGTTTGTTCAATCCATATTTTTCATTCAGTCACACTGTGAATTTATATTCATATGATCGAGATACAGTATTAAACCCAAAAAACTAATTCCGGCGGCGGCGGAGGCGGCGTGCCGCGCCAACGTTGTCGTTGTCGTCCTCCGGGACGCTGTTGTTGATGTCTTCAAGGCAGCACAAAATGTTCTTCACTTGGAAATCAAACATCATGTCGTCGCGCGATTGACAAGCGGGGTGCGGGAGGATGGCAACTCGCAGTGCTGCGAGGTAGTGGTCGACGGCGGCGTCCCATGCCGCTGAGGGGGGCGTGCATGAGCACGGGCGCGGCGGGTGCAGGCAAACGCACGAGGACCGGCGTCGCGGTGGATGCAGGGGCACGCACGGGCGCTGGCACTGGCATGTACACGAGCTCGCGCGGGTCCACACGACACCTCCTAGCCATTAAAAGAGCAACGCGTGGTGTACGTGAATGGTTAACAGAACGCACACAATTTAAATTATACACAATGTTTAAGGAGGAGATGTTAAAATGGCAGCTATTTGTTTCAAAATGTCTTTGTTGGCTGTTATTTGAGTGCGCCTTCTTTTAAAATAGACACAAAAAATACCACAGTATGACGGATGCCATTCCATAATAGCATGCCAAATTTCATAAATTTCTGACGAGTTTTGGATTACTAGAACTTAAAAACAAAGCATCTCAATGTTTTGCCGGCAATCAACAGTGTCCTGGTGTTTAAATTTTATTCTTATTTCTTGCATGGGACCTAAGCATGCACCCAAGGACACACATTTCATATGTCAACCCATTTTTCTGCATTAGAACATGTGCATGTAGTTCAAATTTGAATTATGCATATAAAATGCCTGGAAAACTCAGTTATACGATGAACAATTTTTAAATATACATTGAAAACTATTTTTCAAATATAAGCTGAACAATATGAAAATACACATTGAACATTTTTTTGATATACTCTGAACAATATTTAAATACACATTAAACATTTTTATGATATTCAATGAACAATTGTTAAATACACATGAAACATTTTCTTATATACGTTGATTTTTTTTAAATAAGCAGTGAAATTTTATTAAAATGCATTGAACATTTCGTTAATATATGGTGAACATTTTGCTAAATGTATGATGTTTTTTTTATAAATACACGGGTGTGCTCTTTGTATAATACACAAAAAGGAGAAGGAAAATAAAAAAGAGAAAGGAATAAACCAAAAGCAATAAACAAATCTGAAAAATGAGAAATACAAAACATGAGACAAAAAGCGAAAGAAACTAATCGAGAAACCAAACCTGGGAGAGAAGAAAAAAGAAAAAGAAGAAAAAAGTAAATAAAATTTAGGAAGAAAAACCCAAACAGAAAACGAAAGAAAAGAACCGAAGAAAAAAAAACGTAGCAGCCCAAAAGAAACAAAAGTGAGCTACTCGCAGGTGGAAACCCGCAATTCCTATTTGGCGCTGCAGGCGCCCGTCACAGTGCAATCTGCAAACGGGCGCATGCAGCAGTCCGAGCTGGGCCGGCCCGTTCTACGTTTTCTTTTCTGGAAAGGAACCAAAAAAGCAGCGCGACACAGATTCGAGCTGGGCCGGCCTGTTTGGCGCCTTAAGCGCCCGAACAGGTAGCTGGCGCCCGCGCGCCCCACCGCATGGGCCGGCCCAGCAAGCTGCAAAAAAGCAATTCGTGCAGGAAAGGGAAAAAAAGAGAGAAGAGAGATTCGAACTGCGACCACCGATGTGAATGCCTACATGCGTTACCGCTGGGACACGCTCAGTTAGTTGATTACTAGTCGAACAAAATATCTTTTGTCCACTCAGTCAGTACAAACCTTAAAACATATATACAAGTATTATATATCCACTATACTAATTTGAATAAAGAAAACATAAAGTTGAAAAAGCATTCATAAAAACCGTGAATTGAAAGAAATCAAATATTTTCAAAAAGGTTTGTACCAATGGGAAAAAATTCGCAAAAAGGAATTTTTTCATGAATTTTAAAAAAGTTCATCGAATTTGACAAAAGTTCATCAAATTTGAAAAAAAGCTCATTGAATCTGATTAAAGTTCATTCAATTTGAAAAAAGTTCATCAATTTTTTTAAAAGGTTCATCAAATTGGAAAAAAAGTTCATCGAATCTGAAAAAAAGTTCATCAATTTGAAAAAAAGTTCATCGATTTGAAAAAGTTCATTGGATTTTGAAAAAAGTTCATCAAATCTGAAAAAAGTTCATCGAAATTGAAAAAAGATCATCGGATCTGAAAAAAGTTCACAAAACTATAAAAAGGTTCATTATTTTTGAAAAAATGTTCATTGATTTTGAAAAAAGTTCATAAATTCTGAAAAAAGTTCACAAAAAATTAAAGAAAGTTCATTGATTTTGAGAAAAAGTTCACAGAAAACTTAAAAAAGTTCACTAATTTTGAAAAAAAGTTCATCAATCTTCAAAAGGTTCACGAATTTAAGAAAAGAAAAATGAAAAATGAAAACGGAAAGGAACGAAAGTAGAAATAAAATAAAAGCGAGAAGTTATCAAACAAGGTCGTTGTGGCCGCGTGGTTAGTCCACTTACTCTAGTATAAGAGGTCCTTGCTTCGAGTCACCATGCCCGTGTTTTTGCAGAAATTGCAGTTTTAACACACACAAAAAACTAAAACGGGCTGGCCCAAGTCGGAGTTGGGGGTGTGCGTCGGTTTGCGATTAACATAGTAACGGGAGCAGCGGGCGCCAAATAGGAAACAGCGACCACTCAATAGAAAGCAAATCGAAGCAACCACTACGACAGCACCATGGGTCATGCAATCTCTCTTCTCTCCACCTTTTTATTCCTTTCTGTTCGCGAAGCTTTCCCTTTTTTCTCTTATTTTCCTTTTTCCTTAAATGCGCAAGATTTTTTTAAAGAAAAATTCAAATTCGCCTGAGTTTTTTTTCTAATTGTATTTTTTGGCATTCGGTGAACTTTTTTTGGATTTGATGAAGTTTTGTTCAAAATCAATGAACTTTTTTTAAATTCGGTGAACTTTTTTCCAAACCCGGTGAACTTTTTTCGAATTCGGTGATTTTTTTTTCAAATCTGGTGAACTTTTTTGTATATCCGATGAACTTTTTCAAATTCAATGAACTTTTTTTGAAATCCGGTTTGCGATTAACACAGTAACGGGCGCAGCGGGCGCCAAATAGGAAACAGGGACCACTCAATAGAAAGCAAATCGAAGCAACCACTACGACAGCACCATGGGTCATGCAATCTCTCTTCTTTCCACCTTTTTATTCCTTTCTGTTCGCGAAGCTTTCCCTTTTTTCTTTTATTTTCCTTTTTTCTTTTATTTTCCTTTTTTCTTAAATGCGCAAGATTTTTTTAAAGAAAAATTCAAATTCGCCTGAGTTTTTTTTCTAATTGTATTTTTTGGCATTCGGTGAACTTTTTTTGGATTTGATGAAGTTTTGTTCAAAATCAATGAACTATTCTTAAATTCGGTGAACTTTTTTCGAAATCCGGTCAACTTTTTTCGAATTCGGTGAATTTTTTTCAAATCTTGTGAACTTTTTTGTATATCCGATGAACTTTTTCAAATTCAATGAACTTTTTAGAATTCAATGAACTTTTTTGAAATCCGGTGAATTTTTTTTAAAATCGATGACTTTTGTTTCATATTTGATGAACTTTTTTTCAAAATCGGCGAACCTTTTTGCAAAATCGATGAAAACTTTTTTCAAAATCACGATCTTTTTTTCAATTAATTCAAAAAAAATGAAGTGGTACAGTAGATGAATAAAATAGCGCTGCAGCCCTGTTATTATGCTTTCGCCTCTTGTACTAATCTACAATGGCAAGTAGCTTGTCCGGCTAGTGGCACTTGTATGTCAACACGATGTAATAAGTTCGAATCCTGTATAGAGCATTACTATTTTCCATTTTTTTTTGGGCGAGATTTTTGCGTTCACTGGTCACCACGGTTAGTGGGCCGGCCCAGCGTGGGGCGCTGCAGGCGCCAGGAGCGCGAACGGGCGCCTGCAGCGCCGTATAGGAGCTCCAGTGGAAGCCAGCGATGGGACTGGCTTTTCCTATTTGCCGCATGTTGCGGCAAAGTGTCGCCGCAACGCACAGGCAGCGATCGGTACCGAACACAATGGGCCGGCCCAATTTGCAGCTGTACAGAAGCTTGGTATTTCCGGTTTTGGGAACGTTCTAGATGTTTCCAGCCGGTTATTTCCGGTTTGGAACCTCCTAGAATTATCCTGAACGGTTTTAATTCTTTTTATGTGCTTTATATTTTTATTTTCGTATTATATTTTATTTTTACTGTTTTTCTTTGCTTTGCTTTGCTTTTCTTTTTTATTTCCTTTCACTTTTCTTTTTGCCTTTTCAAATTTATTTTTCTTTTAAGAAGAACTTTACTTTTATTTGTTCAGAAATCCAAATAATATTCAGGGAGTTGGATGAAATGTTCGTTCTTTAGAAAAAAAACATAATTTCAAAAAATCTTCGTGACTTTCAAAAAATGTCGCTGTTTGCATAATTTGTTCACAAATTCAAAATATGTTCACGTTTTCGAAATTTGTTCAAAATTCAGAAAATATTTGGGGAATTACTTAAAATGTTCAGGTTTTGAATTTTTTCTCATAATTTCAAAAATTGTTCATGATTTTCAAAAGATATTCCAGTTTTCTTAATTTGCTTACAAATTTAAAATATGTTCGTCTTTTCCAAAATCGTTTGCAAATTATAAAAGTTCATGTTTGGGATTTTCAAATTGTTCTCAGCTTCAAAATTTTGTTCTGAATTTCAAAAGTTATTCCCATTTCCAAATTTTGTTCACACTTTCAAAAAATGTTCGGAGGATTAGAAAAAAGTTTCCGTTTCAACTATTTGTTCACGTATATAAAAAATTATCCTTTTAAAAATTGTTTAGGATTTTTCAATTGTTCTCTGTCTAAAAAATGTTCTGAATTTAAAAAGTAGTCCCCGTTTTATATTTTTGTTCACCAATTAAAAAAACACGTTTCCAAAAATGTTCAGGAAATTGTTCATGTTTTAAAAAATGTTCTAAAAAATTAGAAAATGTTGGAGTTTAGTAAATTGTTTTGCAAAGATGTTCCATTTTTCGAGTTTTGTCTACCAATTTGAAAAATCTTTACCTTTTCAAAAACTGTTCCATAATTTGAAAAAATCTTCATAGTTTCAAAATATGATGAGAAATTTAAAAAATTATTCACGTTTGTTAATTTATTCGTAACTTGAATAAAGTGTTTGAAATTTGAAACACTGTTTGCAATTTTTTAACTCATGTTCAGTTTACGCAGCTGAAAAATGTTCACCTATATAAAAAATGTTCGAAGCATTAGAATTTTTTCCATTATAACCGTTTGGTCATGTATATAAAAATGTGCTCCTTTTCAAATTCCATTAGAAGTTTAAAAAATTGTTCTGAATTTCAAATTTTGTTCACCAATTCAATAAAAATTACGTTTTCCAAAAATGTTCTGGAAAATGTTTATGTTTTCAAAAATGTTCTATAATTTTAGAAAATGATAAATTTTAAATAAATTGTTCAAAATTTCAAAAAACGTACCATTTTCCGAGTTTTGTTTGAAAAATGTTCCAGTATTTGAAAAATTCTTCGTAGTTTAAAAAAATGATGAGAAATTTATCCGCGTTTCTTAATTTATTCGTATCATCAATAAAATGTTTGAAATTTGTAACATTGTTTGCAATTTTTTAAGTAATGTTCAGCTTCCGCCATGGAAGAAAGTTCTTTTTAGATCCCTCTGCTCAGTATGTCAAAAACAGTGACCCGATGGATTGGTTGTCCTAATACATGCACAAGCAGTTGGTCTGGAGTTTGAATCCCAGCTCCCGCGTCACATTATTTTTTACCATTCTCGCTTCAGTTCAACTCGAATGGGCCGGCCCAGTTGCGCGCGCCCTGTGCGAAGGGATGACTACTTGCCGCAGAACGCGGCGAATAGGAGCTCCCGATGGGACTTCCTAATCCACGCTGTTCTAAGCGCCGGTTGGGGCTACTAACGCTCGTTAGTGACGCGTGGCGGTCCGGCCCAGTAACCTGCTCGAAAAAGAAACATTAATAAGAAACGCAAATGTTAACGCCCACACTTGTGGCACGAAGCAACATGGCCCAAACGCCTACAGTATCATTCATTTTACCACATCAAAACAGATGACATCAGCAGAAATCTTTTTAGTTTCGGCTTAAATTTTTATCTCCTAATTAAAAAATCAAATTAAAAATCAGTTTTCACCATTAAATCTGTCTCGACGAGATCTTCAAAACTAGATTCTATGTTGATATGTTTCGACGAAATTTTTTTTGACCAAAAGTTGCCATGATGTTTACACTGTACTTGCCATAGTGTTACACTAAAGTTGCCATGTGGCAATTATTTATAGAGCATGGCAATTTTAGTATTTTGATCATGGCAATTCCAGTACTTTGACCATGAAAATTAATTTTTGGATAACCATGGCAATTTTAAGTGCATGTATCATGGAAATTTTAGTTTATGGTCCATGGAAAGTCTAGTTTCATAATTCTCCGTTTTATAATATGTCAAAATTTACTTTTAAATGTAGAAGGAAATAGCTGAAATATATCATGGGAATTTCAGTGTAAACACTATGAAAATTCATGTGCAATAGACATGGCAACTTTTAAAAGTCGTCGAAACATATTGATATGAGATCCAGTTTCGAAGATCTCGTCGCGATGGATTTAATAGTGAAAATGGATTTTTCATTAAAGAGATAAAATAGTTTAAAAACTAGAAATCTAAAAAAATTCCTACATGCATGCATACGATGACGTGGCGTAATCTATGTGTTATAGGACATGTGAGGGGGTGTCGCTCCCACCACACGTGTGAGCGTTATCAGCGTCCAAAAGCAAAACAGAAAACAGGGGGCGGCACGACCCGCACATGGGCCAGCCCATTCCCGTGCGTGCGTTTGCTATAACAAAGTTAAAAAGCATGGTTGTGGACTAACAACTCAGCCATTAGGCTGTCTGTGCACTTGTGTTACATGTGGTGTATCAGTATATAAGAATACAACCAGGCGGTGATTTTGAAAATAAAGAATCGTTTTTCCTCACTTATGGATGACATAGTGGTTAATTTTATGGCAATTTCGGTGGCAATTGCCATGACAGAGGACCAGAAGCGTTAGCCTTTTATTATTAGGTAAAGATTGATGTCTTTCTTTTTTTATGGACGCTGATAACGCCCACACGTGTGGTGGGAGCGACACTCGCCCACACGTCCTATAACACACAGACTACGCCACGTCACCGCATGCATGCATGTGGGAATATTTTTGGATTTCCAGTTTTTAAACTATTTTATCTCTTTAATAAAAAATCCGATTGAAGATCCATTTTCACCATTAAATCCATCACGACGAAATCTTCGAAACTAGATCTCATATCAATATGTTTTGATGACTTTTAAAA
>NC_057811.1:357726362-357732104 GCF_018294505.1 Triticum aestivum | reverse complement strand
GGCTAACCAGCCCACAAGGGGCTAGTGCGCCCCCCACAAGAGAGGAGGCCGAATTGGACTTGGGAAGGGGGCGCCACCCCCCCCTTTCCTTCTCCTACTCCCTCTCCTTCCCCTTTTCCCCCTCCGGTAGAAGGAAAAAAGGTGGGGCCGAATCCTACTAGGACTGGAGTCCTAGTAGGACTCCCCTCTCCCTGGCGCAACCCTTGTTGGCCGGCCTCCTCCTCCCCTCCTTTATATACGGGGGCAGGGGGCACCCCAAATACACACAAGTCGATCTTTCAGCCATGTGCGGTTCCCCCCTCCACAGAAACACACCTCGGTCATATCGTCGTAGTGCTTAGGCGAAGCCCTGCGCCGGTAACTTCATCATCACCGTCACGATGCCGTCGTGCTGACAAAACTCTCCCTCGGCCTCAACTGGATCAAGAGTTCGAGGGACGTCACCGAGCTGAACGTGTGCAGATCGCGGAGGTGTCGTGCGTTCGGTACTTGGATCGGTTGGATCGCGAAGACGTTCGACTACATCAACCGCGTTACTAAACGCTTCCGCTTTCGGTCTACGAGGGTACGTGCACACACTCTCCCTGCTCGTTGCTATGCTTCTCCTAGATAGATCTTGCATGATCGTAGGTAAAAAAATTGAAATACTACGTTCCCCAACATTTTTAACCTATATGGGCCTCTGTTGGGCCCTGCCACGTCTTGACGTATCATAGGCATGTCTCCTCCATTGGACGGACGACATCTAGCCCACCGAGGAGCCGACACGTGTTTCCTCCAGCCAATGATGATTTTACACATGGAAAATCCCCATTGGTCCAGGCTGTTAACGGGTTATCTGATCCAAACCGGATCCCGATAGCTTAACGACGACCCGTTATGGTGGATGTCATGTGTCGGTTACCCTTGACGAAAGCACTTCCATGGCGCGCCATTTATCGTCATGGAAGCGGACACTTCCGTGATGCTAATTTCGGTATTGTCATGGAACACTTCTACGACAGCACAGGTATGACTATCTTGATTCTGTCATAAAATCGTCATGAATGTACATGCATGACAAAAAACATGACCTACTGTGACAAACACGTATACTCACGGAAGTATTTTTTTGTAATGTTGGTGTTATTTTAGTACGAACTCTTGATAGATCAGTCGGAAAGAATAACTTGGTGTTATTTTAGTATGAACTCTTGTATAGATCGATCAGAAAGAATAGCTACAAACAATTTGTTCTTATGTTTTCTGCTAGATAAGTAACTTTGGAGTGATTCTTCATCGCACTTTGAGGGATGGTTATATGATCCAATTAGATTAGCATTGTTGAGCTAGCGAAAGTACGGACCCTAGGCCTTGTGTTCAAGCATTGCAATACCGTTCGTGATCACTTTTATCGATTGCTACCTTGCTGTTTTTATTTATTTAGATTTTAAAAATATATTTCCACCATCCATATTACACTTTTATCACCATCACTTCGCCGAATTAGTGCACCTATACAGTTTGCCATTGTATTGGGTGTGTTGGGGACACAAGAGATTTCTTGTATTTGGTTGCAGGTTTTTTGAGAGAGACCATCTACATTCTATGCCTCCCACGGATTGATGAACCTTAGGTCGTCCACTTGAGGGAAATTTGCTACTATCCTACAAAACTCTACGCTTGAAGGCCCAACACGAGTCTATAAGAATAAAGTTGCGTAGTAGACATCAGGCTGCCAGGTGAGTGCCTGGTAACCCTTTCCTTTCTATTTTATTTTCTATTTTCTATTTTTCTTTTTATGTTTTGATTTAGTAAAAATACTAACAATAGTGGCAGGCTTGAGCTACGTTAACACGCTATAGTCACATCTGGAAAAAACGCATGGTTCTACAGTGCATGGTGCAGTTTGGGTTTGGTCAAAGTTGTCAGAACGCGGCCGAATCAGCGCCATTACCTCGGGTTGAGAAAACTTTACCGTTGTACAATGGAATCGGATTCGACGGAAGAAAAAATACCTCTTGGAAAGCTTGATTGGGGCTCCTCGGATGACTGAGGTATGATATTCCTCAAGCAAAACTTTGATCACTTTACGTGTGGACGCGTTGTTGAACCAGTTTGCAAGACTGAAGACCAAAGATGAAAGACAGTCATCCGAGGATAGTCCTCGGCTTGAAGACCAGTTAGGGGGCTACTGTTGGTGTCCTGTATAAGGGAGTGCTAAACACGTCAACTCCTAGAGGACGTGAGCCAAGCTAGGGTTTCCCAAAATAACCAATTGGTGGGCCACATTTGTCAGGCCCCCGGAGAAATCAAGATGGAACCTTCTAAAGACTTGTTGCATACTCCAAGGCACGAATGCAATCTTCAGCATGTTTACCTTTAGATGTAACTAACGTGTGTGTAACCCTAGGTACCCCAGGTGTTTATATAAGCCAAGGGGTGTAGGCCATAGAGGCCAACTCATTCATACACGATCTCGTGGTAGATCAACTTGTACTATGTGCCACATTCATCACTAGAATCAAAGTAGGAAGTAGGATTTTACCTCTTAGAGAGGGCCAAACCTAGGTAAACATCATTGTCCCCTTGTGTCATGTTACCATCTAGCCAAGGCTACCAGATCGAGACCCCTTACCCGAGATCTATCAGATTTCGACTCTGTCACATATGCCTACAAAAGATTACTCACACATGGATGTGAGCCTCATGAGAAGGGTTGGTGATGACAATGGCAACAAACCCCTCTCTCCAGAGCTAGAAACGGACTCCATATTAGGGTTCCCAACGAAGAACGGGAGAGCGGCGGCTTCGTATCATAAAACGAGGAACTACTTTGTAATATCTTCAGAGGAGATGTGAATTTATAGCGCTTGAATCAAGTCAAGGCAGTGGCCAGGGGCCCCACACGGACACATGTGTGGCCTGGGGGTGGCCGCCCCCTGCCCGTGTGGCTCCCTAGTGTCTCCTCTCCGGTACTTCTTTGCTCCAATATTTTTTTATTCTAAAATAAATCTCTAGAAAATCCCGTCCAATATCGAGCACTTTTATTTCTTCACAAAAACAACACCATGGTAGTTCTGCTAAAAACAATGCCACTCCGGGTTAGTTTCATTTAAATCATGCAAATTAGAGGCCAAAACAAATAGTAAAAGTTTTTGGAAAAGTAGATACGTTGGAGACGTATCAGTGCGCCATCGAACTGCTTCGACTACTCAAAGGGACCTGCATGGGCCACCAATGATGGACTCAAATCCAGCATATCTCGGGTAGGGGTCCCAAGTTGGTAGCCTTGGTACGATGGTAATAGTGACACGAGATTTACCCAAGTTCGGGCTCTCTCGAAGAGACAATACCCTACGTCCTGCTTTGATTGTATTGATTTGGAGGGGGTACAAGTTACAGGTTGAAGTACCACGAGATTGTGTGTGTATGAGAGTCCGCTTCTACGGTTATCACCCCCTCGGCTTATATAAATACCAGGGGTGCCTAGGGTTACACATAGGTCGGTTATATGTAAGGATTAACGTGCCGAAGACTGCCCTAAGTCTTGGACTATGCGCCAAGTCTTTGAAACATTCCACCTTGGCGCTCCCGGGCCCGACGAACATGACCTACTGGTTGATAATCCTAGGGGTCCTGGGCCCGACCCACATGTCCGTGAGCCGACATGGCTACCACCCCTTAGTCCAGGACACCATCAGGGAGAACAACGAACACAACTGCCTAGGGTTGAATCACTTGTTACGGGCCCGATGTCTGAAGGGGAAGAAGAACCTCTTGTTTATGATCTACCTGTGTACTAGATTTTTACTTTTGTTTTACCACCAACGCAGCGAATGGTGTTTACAAGAAAGTGGGCTCCTTGTTACTAAATATCTTATTTGGATAGGACCATGGTGCACAACTTTACTATTTCCGCACACGCGGTCAATATTAGTCTTTGTTGCAAATGGTGCTTATTGTTAGTTCCGTTACTTGAAACTTACTAAGGATTGTCTAATACATTACAATTTGATAAATATTAGGTTTACAATATTTCTTGTAACGCAATATCTATGAATATTCACTATACTGTTTGATATTTGTGTTTTACCAATATAAAATTATATCCCTGTACCACATAGAATAACATTCGCTAGACTTACAACCGGAAAAAACACTGTCCAAAACAAAGCACATAATAATGGCGGGAAAGTGATATGCAGCCATGTCAATATATGTCAGTTGTGCCATGTTCCCTTCTTTCTAGCAGACGCAAGTTCTTTTTACACCAACGCTTCAGATAGAACTTCAATAGTGGCAATCTCCAAGACAACTTCGGTGACAAAATCACCATAGTTTGTGTTGAAATATATTGCCCATATCTCTTCATCAGTTCAGACTTTTGGAGTAACTAGTTGGAGCATGAATTCAATACGGCATCCGAGCCAAGAGGTCTTGAGTTCAAGATACTGAATAAGTCTAGACGTGAGGGGGGTGTTGAATATATTGCCCACATCTCTCCATGAGTTCAAACTTTTGGAGTAACTGACTGGAGCATGAATTCAGTAGTTTGGAGCTCGGGTTTCTTCCCTCAAGAACTCGGTGTCAATTCTTTTGGGCGGCTTAAAAAACAAATTGCCTCTTCCCAGCTCAAAAATAAGCTGCCCTCTAAATTTGATGAGACTTTTAAGTTAGTTATCGTATCATTAATTTAGAAGACCAAATGAATAAAAGAAGTGGCTTAGGGGAAAAGCTAAGAAGAAGGCGGCTTATTTTCAAGTTACCAAAAGAACTGGCCCTTACAATAATTATTTTTCTTCATTTTTTGCAGCACATTTATGTAATAAGATGCACGACTGGTTAGAGTTGTAATATGTTTTTTTGTTAAAAGAAAACGTATAGGTGCCCCAGCAGCTTAACCTTGTACCGACTAGGGACCTTCCAATAATTGATGTCTTAAACACTGGGTCTAAGCCATCTAGCAAGCTGCGATTTCAAGATTCCTACTTCTACATAGCCATGCATGCGTGCGATGTTTACCAAACCAGCAACTGATACTGCATGTCGATGTGACGATGTTTTCGATGGTGTCAGGAGGCCCTCGTAGGTCGTATCGCTCCATGTGGAGTAGAGGCGACACTGATGGTCTGGTACTGCTAACCCCACGCACACGGAGATCTATCTGTACTTTAACCATTTGTGTCATCTCCACCACTCCATGCATCTCGCCCCCTGGAGTTCGATATGTACTTTAACCATGAGCTTACAGGACAGAACACCAATGGTTTTTTGCCGATATGTGCGTGCAAGTTGGACGCGGGCAGCTAGCTACGCATATAGAGTACGTACGCAAGCTAGATGCTTGTGCATACTAGGAGCAAGTGACCATATTATAAGTTACAAACGAGAGCATCGATCAAGAATCTGTTGGTTTATGGGGAGAGTCTTTGTCCTCACACGTCAGCCTATCAGGCCATGGATTCTCTTTGCAGAGTAAATAGCATAAAACTACTAGTTTACATGCTATGGTTCCAAAAAACTACCACTTTTTAATTTTTCTCAGATAACTACCAAATGGGCGGTCGGCTGTTTCAAAAAACCCAAATCATCGAGTCTTTATAAGTTGATCACGATTATGACAGGTTGGGCCCACAGCTAAACAAACCGTTAGTTTGACCTTAGTTTGACCGTTAACTTACATGTGGGACCCACATGTAAGTTTCTTCTTCCTCTTCTCTTTCTTCTTTCTCTGCCTCCTGTACCAGACCTCTCTTCTCC